>NW_023467128.1:0-6881 GCF_013731165.1 Rhagoletis pomonella
ACAGCCAAAAATATTTTTTTAGAGTTGCCACCTGTTTAAAAATTTACTTTAAATTTAATTTATAAGATAAGTTGAATATTGCAATATGGGTATCAAACTGAAAGGGTTTAGGAAATTATATTGCCGAAAATATTTTTAGGGGGGGCTGCCACCTGTTTGAAAAATTGTATTGTATTAAATTGATAAAATAAATGAAATCTATATCTACATCTATAAATCTATACATATAATAAAATTGTAACAGGTCGATGTCTGTACATTATAGATATTAAAGAAAAATTAATGTGGGGGGGTCTTTATTAGAGCACCAGAAGCCAAATCAACCATTTTTAGATTTTTTGTCTGTCTGTCTGTTTGTCTGTCTGTATGTTTGTTCGCGCATCACTCGAAAACGAATGCATGGATTTGAATGCAGTTTTCACCGAAGTATTGGTAGAGGTCTAACTTAAAATATAGGAAGAAAAAAATTAGAGAGTTGCCACCTGTTTGAAAATCGGAGTTTAAGTAAATTGATAAGAAAAAATGAATATTGCAATATGGGCGTCAAAAGAACGAGGCTGAAGAAGGCTTACAGCCAAAAATATTTTTTAGAGTTGGCACCTGTTTGAAAATTTACATTTAATTTAATTTATGAGATAAATTGAATATTGCAATATGGGTATCAAACTGAAGGGGTTTAGGAGATTTTATTGCCGAAAATGGTTTTAGGAAGGGCTGCCACCTGTTTGAAAAATTTTATTGTATTAAATTGATAAAATAAATGAAATCTATATCTACATCTAGATATACATATAATAAAATTGTAACAGGTCGATGTCTGTACCTTTTAGATATTAAAGAAAAATTAATATGGTGGGTTTTTATTAAAGCCACAGAAGCCAAATAAACAATTCTTAGAATTTTTGAATATCTGTCTGTCTGTATATTTGTACGCGCATCAGTCGAAAGCATGGAATTGAATGCAGTTTTCACCGTTGTATCGCTAGAGATTTAGCTTCCAATATAGAAGAAAAAATTAGAGAGTTGCCTGTGTTTAAAATTTCAGTTTAGGTCAATTGATACGGTAATGTGAATACTGCAATATGGCTGTTAAATGAAAGAAATTTACAAAGGCCTACAGCTGAAAATATGTTTGTGGAAGGTTGCCACCTATTTGAAAACTTTAATTTAATATAATTGATAGCATAAATTAAATATTGCAATATTGGCATCAAACTAAAGACGATAGGAAATTTTAATCCTGAAAATATTTTTAGGGGATTTGCCAACTGATTGAAAGATTGTATTCATTGAAATTTGTAAAATAAATGAAATATTGCAATACGAATATTAAACTAAAGAGGATTAGGAAGCTTACTTTTGAAAATATTCTTGAAGCGGGTTGCCACTTATTTGAAAACTTTAATTCAGTTAAATTTACTATATAAACTAAGTGTTGCCATATGGGTATCAAAAGAGAGTACTTGAGAATAATAAAATTGCAACAGGCCGATATCTGTACATAATAGATGATAAAGAAAAATTAATAGGGGGTTTATTAGATCAACAGAAGCCAAATCTAAAATTTCGGTATGTTTGTCTGTATGTTTGCAAGCGCATCACGCAAAAGCTAATGTATGGAATTAAATGCAGTTTTGCTAGAGCTCTAATTGAAAATATAGAATCCATTTTTTTTTTTGTTTTAGTTTATCGTCGATCATTATTCCTAGGTATTTGAACGTATTAACTTTTTCCAGTGCGTCGTTGTTTATATTTAGAGTTAGCAACGCACCGTTCTCAAAATTTCGCCTTGATATAACCACAAACTTAATTTTTTTTATTTCTGTTTGGAAGGGTTTTCGCTAAAAAAAATTTAAACTTTTCGTTGTTGCTGCCAAAAAAATTAAGAAATCTGAGACGTTACGTTTTACAATTTCATACAGTTCTCTTTACAATGCATTTCACTAAACTACTAAACGGCTGCATCGACTTGGTTCATATTTGGCAACACGTTGAAAATAAATATTCTGACCAAAAATTTACTCGGTATTTAGCTCGGGATATTCCTAAAATTCTTATACAGACTAAAACGTAAAAAACCAATATATCACTAAAACCAATTACGCTGGGGAACTGAAACTTAGCACTGATGCATATATTGCAAATGCATTGGGAAAGGGGGCGTGGCTCCTTCCTTCCAAGCAAACTGAACTTCTCATATAGGTTATGTCTGGAACTGCTTACGCTAACGTCCTGAAATTCTACACAGCTACATATGTTATCAATACCGTAGTTATGGCGAAAAGTGATAATTATTGGAAAGGCTGGATCGATATACATTTACGTAAACGCGCAAGTATCACTCGATTGGGAATCATTTTCTCCTAGATTTATAAATCCCATTGAACTATTCTAACTTTGTCTTTAATTTTCAGTAAAGTAAAATTTTTGTGAAAATTTTGAAGAATTTTTTTAAGTTTTTCACAAAGAATGGAGCTTTGCTTTTACGAGTTTCGCTATAAACTGTCCTATCTACATACCTATTTGCATAAAATGATAGCCGTTTTCGTTGTTCGGAATAAACTCAAAAAACACTGAATAGAGGTCCGTCAGATTGTCGGAGGTTATCTTACATACATATATGGTCCAATTACATGCTACTATAAAACTCGCTAGGTGGTGCTGGAGTAGAGTTATTTATAAAAATCGTATTTATTAACCGATTTCGTTCAAATTTTAAATGTGAGCTATGTACCTGTATGATAGAAAATTCTTTTGATAAAAATTTACCCGATTAGTGCCGCTGGAGTTAAGGTAGAAATTCATAACACGTATTCATTTTATGGTAAGCAATGGTTTTGCAGAAAATAAGCCCAATGGATGGCGCTGCAGCCGAAATGTATAGAAACCCCGTGTGGTTGGTCTGCTTTGGACCTATGTTTAAGTTATACGAATTTAGTTTTCAAATGTTTAAATGAAGCATGGGGTTAAGTTTTTCTGACGCCCTCATGCACGATCATGCGGTCTTGCATCTACCCTGAAATCAGTTCATAAATTTTACCACGAATTGTAAAAGTGGTGAATTAACAAGGAAAGATCACCGTAGGTATATCAACTGCTTCATTTGAAAGATACTTAAGAGATCACACTACTCATTTAGCTATGTACCGGAAAACTTTTCATCCTATGGGACAGCGAGGATTCTTGGCCTTCCTATAAAGAAAATGCACTTCTGTGCTCTTGAGTTTCCCTATAAGAACTTTTATTGGCATACGTAAGATCATACAAAAAGATTACGCATGATTGGCAGAGATCTCACAGGTGAAAATAAGACCATCAGTAAAGCTCATGACACCAAAAGGGATTGGTATTCCATATGGTATCACAGCGTTACTACTATTTGCCTATGTGTGAGGAGGATACTGCGCCTTAGTGGTTTCAACTTAAATCAAAAACTTTGACTTTACAGACTAATTTTGTTTTTAAACGCTCTTTTGCATTGGCTAACGCAAAAGCTCTTATTAGGCGCCGCGAAGTAAGCGGGCATTGGCTAGTTATTAATATAAATTTGAATTATTGTTCGTTTCCATTTCAGTCAATTGCACAAATCAATTATTAAATAAATATTGAAATAAAACAACAAATTTTGTATACTTTTCAATACGGTTTCAGCGAGTTGCTGTAAAGACGCAGGTCAAAATTGTTTTTTTTTGTTAATGGGTAGGTTCAGAAGGCGCAGCAGTTGAGCGCAACCGTTGCTAAAAAAATCAGTGATAGTAATGCGTCTTCTGAACGGCTTGATATATTATCTGCCAAATTCAAAACACACAACATGTTGTCTCAAATGATCAGAAAAATATTACGATCATCTAATACGTATCTGTAGTTGATCAGAAATACAAAACAACGCATTCAGAAGGTGCAATCGCAACAGTTACTGAGCTGTTGCGCCTTCTGAACATACCCAATGCGGTTCTTTCGTAGGTATAAACAAGGTAATAGTAGATTTTTTCAGATTATTTCATCTCGAAAATGTCAAATATTTTAAATTTCTTCTTACAAAAATTTAAAATTGTTAAAATCTATTTTCATGTGAAACCTTTTTCCATACAAAACAAGCAATTGAATAGCAGCTTTTCGAAACGTTCTCCTAAAAGCCTGATTATAGCTCTGATCCAGTACTCCATGAACTTACAGGTTTTTACACGAACTTGGAGGAAGTTACAGGAAAAATGATCCCGTACTCTAAATTCCTCCAAAATCCTTCAAATGAATGCGATTTTTGGAGAGTTGTGTAAAGAATGAAGTTGCAAGATTTTACCCGAACTTTTTCTTCTGGTAAAATCATGAAAAGTGTCAAGCGATCTCTGGTTGACATTTTTACAGATAATGCCTTTTTTTGTTCCCGTACTTTTTGTTGTTACCCACTTTTTACTCTCACTTCAGAGAGTAATTTTGCTGCTTGACATTTTAACAGGATTTTATACGAAAAGTATTGGATCAGAGCTTATGGCAAAATAACGGAATTTAGAACTTAGAAAATCAAAATGAAGCAGATTTCGACGCGGCATTAAGGTACGTTAACTTTCGGCTGTTCAATTATAAGCAACATCCATTTAAGAGAATTTTTAAGTGAGAGCATGTAAGTTACGTTAAATTGCCATAATCAGACCATAACTCAGCATGGAAGAAAGCAAGTTGCAACAATTTTCATTATTTCCAATTTAAATTTTTTATTTTCTGTATTTTACATGTCACGCTTTGATTAAAGTCATGATACAATAATGAAAGGTGTTATACGTTGGCAACTTCTCGCTCTAATCCGCCATCTTGAACTACCTTAGGAGAAACTGTGTTGTTTCTTTGCTATTTTCACTGAACATTTCCCAAAATATTAGAAAAATATTCTGAACAAGCTACATTGATTAAATTTTCGTTGTTCGTTTTGTTCTTATTCGCTGACATTTGTTTTCCAATTGCGTGAAATTTGGTAAGTATTGTAATAAAACCGAATTATTTTACAAATAAATTATAATTTTGCATTTATTAGGTAATTTCCTTAGTGTTTCGCTGACCGACCTGTGCTGGTATTGTGATTAAGAGCTAATACACGTAAGTTACAACATATTATTTTGACTTTATTGATGAACCATTCCATTTGAGCTCTTTGTTATTTCAAAACCTAATGAACCACTTATTCGCAGATTTTTCGGACGATTCTGCTGTGCTGCGTTCCTGCTCCGCCTGTATATTGCTCCGCCCGTATTTTATAGTGTTGCGTTCCTGTTGCGCCTTTGCATTAGTGTGTGCGTTGTGATTTAGACACGTTGAAGTAAGTTGAAACCAGGTTCTCGTTTGTTAAAAACCTAAAAAACCATTTATTTGCAGATTTTTTGTATGCTTCTGCTGTGCTGCGTTCCTGCTCCACCCGTGTATTAGATTGCTGCGTTCCTGTTAACATACATATCGTCGCTTAAAGTACAAAACCGCGTAACTGACATTTGCTGCTAAAAATTGGATTCGCTCACACACGTTTTTGGATCAATCCTTATCCATTCTTCCTGAAATATACTAGCCAAAAATGCGATTGCTTTTTACAAAAAGATAACCATTTTGAAATATGAGTGTTTTTACTCTCTAGAAATTAATTTATGCAACCTCGCATACGTGGGTTTGCATTATCTCTATACGCGGTTTTGCAATTTATTGATACATGGTTTTGTACTTTAAACGACGATATGTATGTAGATGTATGTACATGTATATCACATCCCTGCAAAAAATGGGACTAATCCGGGATGACTCCGGGAGCAATCGCAAAGGAGCATGCGACTAATACCACTTTTGATCTCTTTATATGGAATGAACTGATCGCTTTTGTTCGAGCATGTCCTATGAAGAGACTAATTGTTCACCTTTATACCCGAACGGGTATAAAAAGCGACTAGTCCTTTAAAAAAAATAAAAATAAAAATTTGCGTCAGCCGCGATTCGAACCGGGGTGCTCAGTTTTGTTAGGCGAATACTCTCTCTGTGTGCCAACGCCGCACATGAAATTTCATTGACTAAGTGCGCACATATCATTAAATCGTTAATAGTACCCGTTAGAGATGAGTCGGGGACTAATTGATCTCCAATTATACCCGTAAGGGATGAGTCGAGACTAATTGACCTCCATTACTACCCGTATGAGACTAGTTGCGACTAATTAATGCCCAATTGTACCCGATTGAGAGGAATCTCGGAATACTCTCTTTAGAGATTAGTCGCACAATTTTTTGCAGGGATATATTGACTTAGATATGTATACACAATTAATGGTGTACATAAATTTTTTTATATTGAAACTAGATATGTATAAAGTACATATTTTATTAATATTAGTCGGTTCAAAAAAGTCCTATCTCAAATAAAAATACTTCGAAAATGTGCTGAGATAGGGTGTTTTTGAACCGAGTTCCGAGATAGGGCATTTTTCAATCAAATTCTAAAATAGGGCGTTTTTCAGCCAAATTTTGAAATAGGGCGTTGAAAAGCTTTCTGATATCGGGCGTTTTCGACCTGGCTGCCGAGATAGGTCGATCTTCTACTCAGCCATCGATATATGGTCGAAGTTTTCGTTATATGGAAGACGATTAAACACGATTTGTTTTTAATCGATTCTAAAAAAACTAAGGTAATTTTTAGCCACTTCAAACTTGCATATAATTAGACTAAAATTGAAGGGGCTATAAAACTGAGTGCTCAAAAAAATTCTAACACTTCTGAGAAAAAAGTTTGAATTTTGGTTGAAAATTTGTTGTATTTTTTGTAGTTTTCTACGATGTTTTCAAATTCGGTTTATATGGGTTTTGTTAGAAATTCAACTTTACTTTTGTTGCAAATTCTAAGCAATAAATAAA
>NW_023467129.1:0-6878 GCF_013731165.1 Rhagoletis pomonella
GGCCAGACGTTTCCACATAAATTCCAGAAGTTTCCACATAAATTACATGGCGACCGCGGCGCGTCATCTGCAATAAGAGCGTCAATGACACCAGTTTTGCATTGGGTATCGTGAGCCCGACTAATAATCTAAAAGTTTTTGCCATTTTCTCACATGGGAAAATAAAGATAGATGTCTGTACGGTTGAGCATGGCCATAGTGTGCATAAAGAAGGTTTTAAAGTTATAGCAGCGCAGACAATTTTCATTGAAGCATCGGCTGGGAATCAGTATATTAGTAACTCACTGGCCAGGGCAAGCATTTTTGCGGGCATTAAGAACGGGAAACCGCAACTAGATAAACGAAGCCGTGTACTAAACCAGCGAAACAATTATGCAAACCTTTCGAGAGCAGGATTAGCCATGATAAAAAGATCTATCATACAGTACCCAAATCATCAGTCACAGCAGTCGAGAAAGCAGGCAAAGTCATCAGTCGGCCGAGGGCAAGCCATTGGACGAACCATGGGAAGAAGCAGAATCAGGCGAGTTGGAGCGAACACAGGCACGCGGTAGTGATACCAATGTAACGGGTCTGAACCAACAACATCTAAAACTACAACATCCGAAAAAACGGCATCTGAAACAGCGGCATACGGAGTAGCGGTAAAAGAGCAGCGGCAATAACGTGAGATTGGATACATACATTTACATTTTTAATACTATACCGTATACAAGCAAACATATACACATTTTAATATTGTACTTTCAATTATGTTGCGAGCAATTGCAAACTGCCGTAATGTGTACGAGCAAAGTGCTTTCTCAATTACAATTATCAACTTTTGTATTACCTACTGCATTCCATACATATGTATTTTTGCAATTAGGCAAACCGTTTAATCTCAATTGCAACACGCATGTATGCCTACAACTTCATGGGCATTTAGACTGCAATATATCCGTTTTTGATACTATGATTTTCTGCGGGAAAATATTTTTTTGCATTTCGACGGTGTGGTGGTTATTAATATGTACGTGGTCGGTTTTTTAAATTTTAAAAGTGTCGAGGGTTGCTTCGAACAAAATGATAGCAGATAAATTTTTCCAAAGTTTAATATGCAACACTACTTTCATTGGTACTTCTTTTCGGATTAATGGTCCCGCATGTAAGCGGTAATGAGTGAGTTAGAATATAAATTCAAAGAACTCAAATCGAATTTTATTAGAATCACCAAACGTGTGTTACAAAGTCGCCCACTTTCGACTAATGCCTCAAAGCTTAAGGAATATAAACAAACGCTTGTCGAATCGTACAATAACATTTTATTGCACACTAAAGGCCTATCCATAAAGGATCACCACGAAGAAGTACAATTGGAACTAGAACGTTGCAGGGAATTGCTGAGTAGGTGCTTTAATAGGCTCAAGTGCCATATAGATGTTCCTTCAGATTTTTCAATTCTCATTAGTGAACAAAACTCAGACGAAGAATTTATTGACGAAAAATTTGACCCAGATTCCCCCCATTAAAAGAAGCACTTCACTACCATCAATAAAAGACAGCTTAGGCATAGAGGAGTCCCCATCGTTAGCCACTAGTTCACCGAATATTGCTTTCAGTCATAATAACCATTACAAAATGGCTACCATTGAACAAAAGAAAACTTTCATAAGTTTATGTACATCCATTATTCGTGAAAATTATAGCGGAGATCCTCTAAGCCTAGAATCATTTATTGATAAGATCAGTCTTATTGAGGACCTAAGTGAAGACAATTTAAACGACACTTTCATTGCTTTTGTTAAATCAAAGTTAGAGGGTAAAGCCCGCGAGGCGCTACCGACGCAAATAAATTCTATCAATGACGTCAAAGTAGCATTACGTAGTCGGATTAAGCCTGATAACTCTAAGGTTGTCGCAGGCAAAATTGCGGCGTTGCATGTTAGCAACAATAATTATGCCGATTTTGCTAAACGTGTTGAAGAGTTAGCCGACTCACTAGAACGTTCCTTGATTATCGAAGGGATTACGCAGGTGAAAGCTCACGAAATGGCCGTCGAACAAACTATCAACGTTTGCAGGTTAAACGCCAAGTCGGACCTAGTTAAATCCATATTAGCTTCAACCTCTTTTTCGGACTCCAAGGACGTAGTGGCAAAGTTAATAGTAGAACAAAATAACGAAATAAAAGAGCGGCAGGTTTTGGCTTTTCGGGCGCGCGGTGGTAACAATTTTAGGCATTTTCGTGGCAACTTTGGAGGACTTAACCCAACACGTAACACTAATAGTTACAGGCATAACAGGCAATTCTCAAACAATTATAGCAACAACAATTACCGGCAAAATAATCGACCTGCTTACAGAAGCAATAGCCATAGTGGAAACTTCGGGAATGGCAACACACGTGCCAGCAACAATAGAAATAGTAGCAACAATAACAACAACAACCGGTTTGGTAGTAATAGGGGCCGAAATGCTAACGTTAGGGCTTTAAACGCGCAAGCCCCTCAGGAGCGAACACTGAGGGAGGAAGAACTACACGACTAACGGATCAATTTTTACTCAAATCTATTTATTGTCTCAATTTAAACTATTCAGATTTCATACAGCTTTACCTTTCCGATTCCAGCAAATTTTGTACGTTTCTAGTAGACACACAAGCTGACATTTCACTAATTAAAATTTCAAGACTAGACGAGCACGCATCGATTGACCGACGCGAGACAATTCGTATTACAGGGGTTACTTCAGACGCAGTCTGCACACTAGGGAAAATTACGACTGACTTATACATTTCTAAATTTTTAATTAAACACTCTCTGCATGTCGTAGATGACAATTTCAACATTCCTTCGGACGGTATACTGGGGAAAGATTTCCTAAAAGCGAACAAATGCAGCATCAGCTATGCAACCGACCGTATTTCTTTCTATTTAAACAACGAACAAGTTTCAATTCCGATCCTTCATGGAACAGAGGGCAACAGTTGTATTATACCGCCTCGGTGCGAGGTTTTCCGACTTTTTGATATTGGGAAATCCCCAGAGCCGCTTTTCGTAGAGTCGCAGGAAATCGCTAACGGCGTTTTCACAGCTAGGTGTATTGTTGATGCAAAAAACCCAATCATCAAAGTAATAAACACCACAAATAGTGTAAAGTATGTTAAGGACTGTAACCTTCGGACAGAAAAACTTTCTAATTATCATGTTTATTCAATCAAAAAATCTACAAACGAGGACATTCGCGTTAAAGAGCTAGCTCATATCCTGAAGACACGAATACCAAGGCATTCCGGAGATAGATTACTTGACCTATGTTTAGAATACTCCGATATATTTGCGCTTAACAACGACAAAATGACCTTAAACAATTTTTACGAGCAAAAACTTAGATTGTCAGACTCGACTCCTGTATACGTTAAGAACTATCGACTACCGTATTCCCAGCGAGAGGAAATCAATCGGCAAGTTAACAAATTGCTGGAAAATGATTTAATTGAGGGAAGCTACTCGAACTATAATAGTCCCTTGGTATTGGTTCCAAAAAAAGGATACAACTGGTAAAAATTCGTATAGAATGTGCGTAGATTTCCGTGCCGTAAACAAGAAACTCGTTGCCGACAAATTTCCTCTTGCGAGAATAGATGACATATTAGATAACTTAGGCCGAGCGAAATACTTTTCCACCCTAGATTTGTTCTCTGGATTTCACCAGATCCCTTTGCATATCGACTCAAGAGACATTACATCCTTTAGCACCGATCGCGGAGCGTTCCGATGGAAAGTCTTACCATTTGGCCTTAATGTGGCACCAAATTCATTTTCTCGAATGATGACCATAGCGTTCTCCGGTATTCCGCCCAATATGGCATTCCTCTATGTAGATGATATTATAGTTATTGGCTGCAGCGAAGCGCACCACATAAAAAACCTAACCGCAGTTTTCAGCACATGTAGAAAGTTCAACCTCAAACTAAATCCAAACAAATGCAATTTTCTAAGGCCAGAGGTCACGTTTTTAGGCCATAAATGTACAGCTGAAGGTCTGTTACCAGACGATTCAAAGATAAATGCTATTAAAAAATACCCCAAACCTACTGATAAAGACGCAGTTCGGCGCTTTGTAGCTTTTTCAAACTATTACAGGAGGTTTATACCAAATTTCGCAATATTAGCAGCACCTTTGAATCGCCTAAGTAGGAAAAAAGTTGAATTTGTGTGGGACAGCGCGTGCGAAAATGCTTTCGAATCGTTAAAAGCGGCCTTAATGTCACCTAAGCTACTACAATACCCAGATTTTAATAGACAGTTTATCATTACCGTAGACGCATCCAAAACCGGATGTGGTGCAATACTGAGTCAATACCAGGAAGACAAAGATTTGCCTATTTGCTTCGCTTCTAGAGCATTCACTCATACCGAACAAAAAAAACCAATTATCGAGTTGGAACTTCTGGCGATTTATTTCGCTATAAAGCAATTTCGACCTTACGTATACGGAACACATTTTCTTGTAAAATCAGACCACAGACCTCTTGTTTTTCTTTTTAATATGAAGGACCCCACTTCAAAACTCTCACGAATACGCCTTGAACTAGCAGAATATAATTTTACGATTGAATACATTAAAGGAAAATCTAATGTCGGTGCAGACGCACTTTCGCGGATCTCTATAGACGAAATCAGGGAGGGAACGACAAGTATTCTAGCAGTTAAAACACGAGCAATGACGAGGCAGGATTACAGCTTACAATCACACAACAGGAACGATGATTCAGACAGCAAGACTAAGACAGTTAACGTTTACGACAAATTCTCATTTAACTTCTCTACAAAAATCCCACGTATAAGAACAAAAATAACTTACGATACAAACAATAAAATCTCTAACATAACTATTTGCGCTCATAGAAAATTCCGAAAAATCGACTTAGTTAGTATTGTGGTTGTCAACGAAACAAAATGCCTAGACAATTTGCTTTTGAGGCTACAAAAAGAAGCCGACAATCACAACATTACCGAGATCGAATGGCCAAAGAATGATACATTTTTCAAGCATTTTTCAATTTCAATGTTAAAAGAACGTGGAAACAAAATTTTGAAGTCGCTACAAATCGTACTAACGGACCCAATAGAAACGATAACAGATAACGACAAAAAACAACAACTAATGACTATTTATCACAATGATCCAATTTCAGGAGGACATTGCGGAAACAAAAAAACGTATGCGAAAATCCGAACAAAATATTACTGGAAGAACATGACACGAGATATTGCAAAATTTATCAAAAGTTGCGAAAAATGCCTTTTGAATAAAGTCAAGCCAAGAAACAAAGAAAAATTAGTTCTAACGCCAACGCCGTGCAGACCATTCGATATAGTAGTAATTGACACAATAGGACCTTTACCCGAATCGAGTTGTGGGAACAAGTTCGCACTTACCATAATTTGCGATATGACAAAATATCTGGTAACAATAGCTATACCGGATAAAAGTGCAAAAACAGTCGCTACTGCAATATTTGAGAGTTTCATCCTAATATATGGCGCGATGAATTCAATAAAAACTGATCTAGGCACAGAGTTCAAAAATGAACTTTTTGGGGAGCTAACGACACTTTTAAAAGTTAACCACAATTTTTCAACAGCACACCACCACGAAACCGTTGGCACTATCGAAAGGAATCATAGAGTATTTAACGAATATTTGCGTGCATACTTGATTGAAACAGATTCCGATTGGGATGTATACTTAAAATATTTCACCTTTTTACACAACACCACTCCTAGCACAGTTTTTGATAATAAACTCACACCGTTTGAATTAACATTTGGTAAAAAGGCAATTTTGCCACACGAATTGCAAAAACAAACCATTGATCCGGTTTATAATGTGGAAAACTATGCGAAGGAGGTAAAATACCGGATGCAAAAGGCACACGTTTTAGCGAAAAACCTAATCAACAAACACAAGGTCCGAAACAAACAGTACTATGACAAATATGCATATCCGTTAGAAATAAACGTTAAAGACAGGGTCCTTATTCAAAAAGAACCGCGAGACAAACTCAATAGCATTTACCAAGGGCCTTATGTCGTAACAAAAATCGATGGTGTAAACATTACTATTTTTGATAAAGCCAAAAACAAGCTTAAAACCGTTCACAAAAACAGAATTCGCCCAATTAACTAAAAATATTTTTTCCTTTATTATTCTGCAAAATGCAAATACATATGTATGTACATGTTCAACAGGTTCACCTGAAATTTGTAACAAAAAAAGAAAAAAATCAATCAAAATTTATATTTTTACGAAGCTAGCCTAAGCAAATGAATGAATTACACAGCTTTAACATTTTTACCATTTTTGTTGGCCTGTGTTATATAGGTACGCATACACATATATGTAGAGATAAATAAAAATATAATAGCAAGTAATGAATGAAATACATATATGTATATACAGTTGCACATAATTTTAAATATATGAATGTCCAAATAAAAACTTATGCCTATCTTAAAGTCTAAGGTTATGTAAATAAATTTAATTTCTAGATCTAAATATTTAAGTATTACCCTTTATAAATTGATGAAGTAAAATTGGGAATGATAAGCATACGTATTTCAAATTGTAGAAACAAAATTTTCTTCTTTTGAACGAACGAAAAACGGGGAAGAGGCAGCTGCATACAAAAATTCACATACATACATGTATATCTTCACATCCGATAATTTTTTCGTTCGTCCAAAACAAATAAATTTTATTAAGGCGTAAATTTTATTAAGGGTAAGAAGAATACGGCAAGATTGATCACCCTGCCTTATTCTTCTTTCCGTAGGAGGGTGGTGTAGCGGCACACACGTTGCGCACTGCAACACCAGCCTTAGGCTAAT
>NW_023467130.1:0-6876 GCF_013731165.1 Rhagoletis pomonella
ACTTGCTTTGTCGAAACGATCATATTGCAGCTTGCACATGTGGGTCACTTTTGTGAAGACATTTGTAATGTTGTATTTTCTAAGCGTTAGCGGCCACTTGCTTTGTCGAAACGATCAAATTGCAGCTTGCACATGTGGGTCACTTTTGTGAAGACATTTGTAATGTTGTATTTTCTCAAGACGATGAACTCTGTAGAGCAACTGTGAAACGATTGGTTTCACAATTGATATTTCTCAATATATGAGAAGTCAATATAAATTGAATTAGAGTAAAAGAAAAGCAATGAGACTTTACTATAAGAACATTTAGAAAATACAAAACTACAAAATAAAATAAATTATGATTGGTCACAATATGAAAATGTTGGAAAAGTAACTGAAAAGTGGGAGTGTCTTAGATTTAAGGAGAAATGTAATATTTATTATAAAAGCAGTGTTTGTGCACTGAAATAAACAGACTTGTTTTGAATCAAGAATCGGCAGCATTGCCTCGTTTTTCTAACTTGTCTCATCAATAAAAATAGGCCTTGAGGCCATCATCATTTTAGCGTGGCTCGCTTAAAAGCCAAAAGTTAAAAATACTAAAATAGGGAAATGAATCAAAAACCAAACTTAACATGGCAATCCTGCCAAATTGGCAAAAAATGACATCTGCAGTTATAGCATTTCTGTTATTGGAAGAATGCTGTTTTGCGTTGCATTTTTATGATTTCCCCTAGTTATGAATAAATATATGAGTAATTAATATTTGTTTTTATAAAATAAACCTCCTGCCAAATTGGCAAAAAATGACATCTGCAGTTGTAGCATTTCTGTTATTGGAAGAATGCTGTTTTGCGTTGCATTTTTATGATTTCCCCTAGTTATGAATAAATATATGAGTAATTAATATTTGTTTTTATAAAATAAACCTCCATTTACTCACATTTTTACAAAATGTCAAACTGCAAGCAATAAAAACTAAAAAAAAAAAACAAATAAATATAAATAAAAATTAAACTTAATAAAAATTATATTCATGTCGGATCAATATTCAAAAGAAGATCTGGACAACCTGTTTGAACAGCTGAACCACCCGAGATCCCTCGAATAAGAAAATATAGATGATGAATATGTCCCTGAAGCACTGACGACAACGTCATCCACACCAATATCAAAATACGGAGTTGGGCTCCGCTCACGGCTGGACCTAAGCCACTAACAATAGAAGCTTACAGAAAAAGACAGATTAAAAATGATAGCACAGAGCATAGTGCACCAAAACGAAAAACCAGAGGAGGTAAGGCGGTGAAACTACGAAGGAAGATTGGTGAGCTTCACAGGGTAATTCCATTAGCCACTGGAGAGAACAAACGAAAACTAATTGCGGAACTGATAGAATTAAAGAAAAATAAACATAACAACTGAGGCATGGTTTGGACAATTGTACTTCCAAAAGCCAATGAACAACAGCAGAAAATCACCATGAACAACAATAACAACAATATCAACAATAGCAGCAGCAGCAACAACCTTTTAATAAATAATATAATAGCATTTATTTCGATTGTTTTTATGTTAATTGTAGTCATATATTTTATAAATAAGCATTGTAAGACTTATGCTAAAAAACAAATAATTAAAAATATGAATTTAAATAAGTGTTTAAAAAAAATAAAAATAAAAAATAAAAATAAAACTTGAAAATAATAACAATTAAATTTTACTTAAATGAAGATGAAAAAGTTTGTTACAATACGCCTTTATCAAGGATGTTTTGGTGAAATGTTAAATAAAATAAATATTTAAAAATAACATCTATCGTAATAAATAAATGGAAATAGAATATGCTTCGAAGATACTTGCGAATTTAAAAAAGAGTCCAAACAGAACTTTTACAGACGAATACATAGACAAGACTTTAAAGGACTTATTAAATGTACGACAGAAAATAGTAAAAAAAGAAGAGGAGTATGAATTTGATTTGCTTTTAGGAAGAATAAAATCACTTTTAAAACACAAAGTTGACGAAGTTAAAACAAAAATGTCAACATTTGATTTGGTAACTGCTTCCAAGCTAATTCCGGAATTTCAAGGGGATTATCTTGAAGTAAAGAATTACCTTGGTTTAATTGAATTCTATCACGACACCTTAGAGAATGAGCAGCAGAAACAATTATTAATTAAATTCGTTTTAGCTACAAAGCTATCAGAAAAAGTAAAAAATAAAATTCTGACAGAAGCCAAGCCTACTACATTTGAAGACTTTAAAAAACTACTCAAACAAACATATAAATCATATAAAACAACCTCAAATATTCACAGTGAATTATCACAAACAAATCAAAGAGGTTTGAATGTGAATACTTTTGGGTCTAAAATAGAGAACTTGTTAGCATCATTAAATGAATTGCAGATAAGTGAACAAGGTGAAACAAATAGAGAAATAATAGTTAAACTTAATGACCAAATTGGTTTGACAACTTTCAAGAATGGTTTAGAAGAGCCATTTAAATCAATAGTTTTGGCGGCAAGACCAACAAAACTATCTGACGCGATTAAAATAGCTTTAGAAGTAGAAACAAAACCTAATCAGAATAATTTTGTACATATAGCCACAAGAAATAGAAGAACTTTTACGAGCAATTACAGGTCCTATAATAATAATAGAAATTTTAATAATAGAGAACAGAGAAATAATGAACATGGCACTAGAAACTGAAATAATAATTACAGTAGGAATTTCAGCCATAATAGAAACAACACTAGTAATAGAGGGTTTAATAATAACAGAGGAGGAAGTAACAATTATGGTAGAAATAATAGAAATAATAACCAAGGAAACAGAGGTTATAATAATAACAATAGAGATGGCAACCGGGGAAACGGGGGTACCCCCGGTGGCGAAAAACCGGGGAGTACTCAACAAAGAAAGTAATTAGTAAAAATGAAGAACTTTCAAATTATATTAGAGTTAAAATAGGTAATAACGTTATATCATTATTAGGTGATACAGGTGCAGATATATCATTATTAAAAGAAAATTTAGCTAATAGTTATATATGTAGATAAAAGTGACATTTGTCAAATAAGTGGAATAAATGGGGGAATGACAAACTCGTTACGAGTTGCAAAAATTAAGCTATTATGGGAGGATAAGGAAATAGTACATAAATTTCACATAATGTTAGAAAATTCAAATTTATTAGCAGATGGAATATTAGGTAGAGATTTCTTAACAGAGCGTAGCTGTAAGATTGATTATGAAACGTATACACTAACAATATCGCAAGTTGATGATGATGATCTGATAATACCAATGAATATGCAAACGAAAACAGTTAGAAACATAAAAATATCTCCAAGAACAGAAACAGTAATAGCTGTAGATATTGATGTAGATGAAGAAAGCGTAATATGTGGGAAAGAAATAAGAAAAGGGATATTTGTTTCAAATTCCATTATTCCGTCAGAAGGAATTCTTCTTCTTCTTATTTGGCGCTGTAACCGCCTAAGCGATTTTGGCCGAGTCCAAAACAGCACGCCAGTCATATCTCTTCTGTGCTAACTGACGCCAATTGAAAATGCCAAGTGAAGCCAAGTCCTTCTCCACCTGGTCTTTCCAACGCAGAGAAGGCCTTCCTCTTCCTCTGTTCCCAGCATCGCGGCCCGCGTTGAATATTTTCAGAGCAGGAGCGTTTCTGTCCATCCGAACGACATGGCCAAGCCAGCGGAGCCGCTGAATTTTAATTCGCTGCACTATGTCTATATCGTTGTAAAGCTCATACAGCTCATCGTTAAATCGTCTGCGATATTCGCCATCACCAACGCGTAAAGGTCCGTAAATCTTTCGCAGAATCTTTCTCTCGAAAACTCCAAGAGCCGCCTCATCAGATGCTTTCATTGTCCATGCTTCCGCGCCATACACCAGCACAGGCATGATGAGTGACTTATAGAGTGTGAACTTTGTACGACGAGAGAGGACTTTACTTCTCAATTGTCTACTCAGCCCAAAGTAGCACTTGTTGGCAAGAGTGATTCTCCGTTGGATTTCAAGGATGACATTATTATTGGTGTTAATGCTGGTTCCCAAATAAACGAAGTCGTCTACTTTTTCAAACTTGTAACTGTCAACAGTGACGTGGGTGCCAAGACGCGTATGCTCTGACTGTTTGTGTGCTGACAGGAGATACTTCGTTTTGTCCTCGTTCACCACCAGACCCATTCGCTTTGCTTCTCTATCCAATCCCGAGAAGGCAGAACAGACGTAGCCCTTGTTTTTACCGATAATATCGATGTCGTCGGCATACGCCAGCAATTGTACGCTCTTATAAAGTATTGTGCCTGAGCGGTTCAGTTCTGCGGCTCTTATTATCTTCTCCAACATAAGATTAAAGAAATCACACGAAAGGGGGTCCCCTTGTCTGAAACCTCGTTTGGTATCAAACGGCTCGGAGAGGTCCTTCCCTATTCTGACGGAGCTGGTGGTATTGCTCAACGTCATTTTACACAGCCGTATTAGTTTCGCGGGGATACCAAATTCAGACATCGCGGCATAAAGGCAACTTCTCTTCGTGCTGTCGAAAGCGGCTTTGAAATCGACAAATAGATGGTGTGTGTCGATCCGATTCTCGCGGGTCTTTTCCAAGATTTGGCGTATTGTGAATACCTGATCTATGGTGGATTTTCCAGGCCTAAAGCCACACTGATAAGGTCCAATCAGCTCGTTGACGGTGGGCTTCAGTCTTTCGCACAATACGCTCGATAAGACCTTGTAACCAATGCTTAGAAGGCTAATTCCGCGGTAGTTGGCGCGTATGGCGGGGTCGCCTTTCTTGTGGATTGGGCAGAGCACACTTAAATTTCAGTCGTCGGGCATGCGTTCATCTGACCATATTCTGCATACGAGCTGATGCATGCACCTCATCAGCTCCTCGCCGCCGTACTTGAATAGCTCGGCTGGCAGGCCGTCAGCTCCAGCAGCTTTGTTGTTTTTCAGCCGCGTAATCGCTATTCGTACCTCGTCATAGTCAGGCGGTGGGACAGCTACTCCATCATCATCGACTGGGGACTCGGGTTCGTCTTCCTCACTACTTTCAGCGCTGCTACCATTCAGTAGGTTATAAAAGTGTTCCCTCCACAATTTAAGTATATTCTGTACATCGGTCACTAGGTCGCCATTGTTGTTCTTACAGGAGTTCGCCCCGGTCTTGAAACCTTCCGTAAGTCGCCTAACCCTCTGGTAGAATTTTCGGGCGTTCTTCCTGTCGGCCAGCATCTCAAGCTCTTCGCACTCACGTATTTCGGCCTCTCTCTTCTTATTGCGGCAAATACGTCTCGCTTCCTTCTTCAGTTCCTTATAACGGTCCCACATGGCTCGCGTTGCGCCCGATCGCAGCGTGGCCCTGTAGGCGGCATCTTTTTTCTCTGCGGCTTCTTGACATTCCTCATCGTACCAGTTGTTCTTTCGGGCTCGCTGAAATCCAACTACTTCTTCGGCGGCGGTACTTAATGATCGGGAAATGTGGTTCCAGTGTTCGCGTACGTCGGATTGTTGAAGAGTGCTCTCAGAGAACAGGTGTGTGAGTCGAGTGGCGAATAAATTGGCCGTCTGTTGTGATTGCAGCTTTTCGACGTTAAGCTTTCCTTGCATTGTTGGGCGCACATTTTTTGCTGCACAGGGGCGGGTGCGTATCTTGGCTACAACAAGATAGTGGTCCGAGTCGATGTTTGGCCCTCGGAGTGTACGTACGTCCAAAACGCTTGAAGCATGCCTTCCGTCTATCACAACATGATCGATTTGGTTTCTCGTTTTTCGATCTGGAGACAGCCATGTAGCTTGGTGGATGTTCTTATGCTGGAACCTAGTACTATATATTACCATATTTCCAGAAGGAATAAAGCATATAAAATTTTTGAATACAACTGAAAAGGAAGTAAATATATCAAAATTAACACTAGGTATAGATAAACTTAAAAATTATGACATACTACATTTCAAAAATACTTTAACCGATGAAAGCAGGTTCCAAAAAATTCAAAAAGAAATTCAAATAGATAAGCTAGATAAGGAAGCAAAAGCTTCAATATTAGAAATCTGTAAAGAACATCAAAACATTTTTCATTTAGATGGAGAAATTTTGACAAAAAATAATTTGTATGAGCAAAAAATTGGAACAACGGACAAAACACCAGTTTACATTAAAAACTATCGAATACCACACTCCAGTTTACAAGAAATAGAAAAACAAGTTGACAAACTATTAGACGAAGACATAGTTGAACCTTCCGTTAGCCCATACAATTCACCCTTGTTAATAGTACCAAAGAAGAGCGCGGGGGAAAAGAAAAAATGGAGACTAGTAGTTGATTATAGATCTTTGAATAAAAAAGTTGTAGATGACAAATTTCCATTAACCAGGTTAGAAGATGTACTTGATAAATTAGGTAAAGCGAAGTACTTTTCGACTTTAGATATGACAAGTTCATTTCATCAAATTCCACTACATTCAAAATCGAGACCATTAACAGCCTTCTCAACAGATTCAAGTCATTTCCAATTTAAACGTTTGCCTTTCGGTTTGAAAATCTCAACAAATAGTTTTCAAAGAATGCTTTCAATTGCACTTAGTGGTTTACAAGTAAGGTCAGTAATGTAAACACACATGTGACTGCAATATTATATAATAGGAATGCAAGCAAAAAAGAGTTATGACTCATATATATATCACAAATTGGGCAAAGCGTTAGCGGCCACTTGCTTTGAAGAAACGATCAAATTGCAGCTTGCACATGTGGGTCACTTTTGTGAAGACATTTGTAATGTTGTAATTTCTAAGCGTTAGCGGCTACTTGCTTTGTCGAAACGATCATATTGCAGCTTGCACATGTGGGTCA
>NW_023467131.1:0-6876 GCF_013731165.1 Rhagoletis pomonella
TAATTAATAATTCGTTTGCGAGGTCAGACAGAATTGAATTCTTTATTTGAAAAGTATTTTCTTTTATACAAATGTTATTGATACCTAATTACACTAATACTTACAAACTAAATGTACATAATTTCATATATGCAAGTCAGCATATTTCAGTGACCTACATATAACTGATTGACTAATATAAACCAATACGTAACATGAGTGCAGCAATGCATGAACTCAAGCGGAGTTCAAATGAATATATGGGTTATTAATAATTTGCTGCGTGTGTGGTCTGCATATGTGTATATATGTATATATTGGACAATTGGATATAGTGAAAGTGAAACGGATTTCAAATGCATGTTACACCTCCCATTTTTTTTGAGAATGGCCATGGATAATTTGTGCACCAATGATCCATGGCTATTCTTTACTGAATTTCAATTGTCTTTCTAAGTTATGACATAATGGTAACTTGATGTCGCAAAAAAAATTTTGTTGGTTTATGTAGTTTTTTTTTTTATTTTTGTTTGTTTACGTACGTATGTACCTATTATGCTGACTTTTTTTTTTCATTCTTTACATTTTTTAAAAATTAAATTAATTTTTTTTGTTGTGAGTACTTAGTAAGAATTATAAGTAAATTGGAATGTTTTTGTTTATTTAAGTGTTTGATATTATTGATTTAAAGTCATAGTATTTTAAGCCTATTCTTGTGAACTATTATTTCCTTATCTTTATTTTTTCAATCGCTACTTTCTATTCTATGATGAACTACAGTAAAATTGTTATTTTTATCAATGTTCTTTACTCTATAGGGTCCTTTATACTTACTATCTAACTTATGACCTGCTTCATCTTTAACTAATACTAAATCTCCTATATTTATTTCCTTACTGTGGCTATTTATATCATAATTGATTTTTTGTTTTTCCTTGGTTTCTTGTACTAACTTCTTAGCTCTTTGTTGTGCTATTTGTAGCCTATATTTAATTTCTTTGTCATACGCCTCATGGTTATATACTGGGCTTATGACACTTTCTTGTAAAAATTCGTAAGTCAGGGGTGTTTTTCCAAAAACTAATTCAAAGGGGCAATAGCCGTGAACTGTGGATGGTGTCGTATTGTAGCAATATGAAAAATATCTGAGATACTCATCCCAATCAGTTTTGTCAATGGATATGTAAGTACGCATGTATTCATTAAATGTTCTATGACTGCGTTCGACAGTGCCCAGCGTTTGATGGTGGTGACTGTTTTTATATTCGGTTCCCATATCCGTTATGATTGTTTTCATACAACCATAAATCAGAATGAAATGCTCGAATACAGCTTTAGCAACTGCTACAGCATGTTTGCTCTGAACTGGCACTGTAACTAGGTATTTAGTTAAGTCACATATAATAGTTACAGCGTATTCATTTCCGTGTATCGATTTCGGTAATGGTCCGATTGTATGGATTTGTACAATATCAAAGGCCTTCGGAGGTGTCTCCGTTATTGTCATTGGTTCCTTGATATGTCTATTAATTTTATTTGTTTTACAATGGATGCAATTTTTTACGTATTTTCTTATGTCATTTTTCATGTTTTTGCAGCGGAACTTCTGTTTGATCTTGTTTGTCATGCGATTTATTCCTGGGTGGCCACCAAAAACAGGGTCGTCATGATATTTATGCATAATTTCTTTAATCTTGTCGACATTTGTCACATGCATAACTTCTGGGGTTAATGCAATTGTTAAATTTTTGAGAACCTTGGTACCTACTTCTATAAATTTGCCTACTCGAGTATAATTATATTTAAACAATTTGTCCCCTAAGGACAACTGTATCTTTACAAGTCCTAGATTGCCGGCTTGTTTTGCAAGCCTGGTAAAGAATTGTCCTAAGTCAATCTTATCCTCAACAATTAGGTTGCTTGTATCTATAGTCCTACAAATTTTCTTTCCTTTTTTGAAATATAATTTCGGAGGATCGAAAGCGAGCTCGACATGTCTTTTTACTTCAAATTTATTTAGCGCTTCATATATTATAGGGTTCTCTTTGTGACTTTTAATTTCTTTTTTTCTATTATTATTACTGGCTGGATCTTTAATTTCTGATCTTGTGGTAACTTTTAGTATTTTGCTTGCTTCCACTGACATTTCTTTAAGGTTTGTAATATTGATTCACTTCAAAGTCATATTCTTCCAAATCTAATCTAACTCTTGTTAATTTTGATGAGGGGCTCTTCATCGAGAAAAGGTGTGTTAAAGGTCGATTGTCCGTTTTAATTAAACATTTTCTGCCATAAACGTATGGTCTGAAATAAGTTATGGCCCAATGAATTGCGGCTAATTCTTTTTCTATTGTTGCTTTATTAATTTCACCTTTTGTGAATGATCTGGAGGCATAGGCAATTGGTAAATGTTTTCCTTCATGTTCCTGACTAAGAACTGCACCACAAGCATAAGCACTAGCATCTGTTGTTATACAAAATTCTCTACTGAAATCTGGATATTGTAAAATATTTGGACTAATTAATGCCTTCTTCAAATATTCAAAAGCATGTTGGCATTCTTCTGTCCAATCGTAGGGAACATTCTTCTTGCAAAGTCTAGTTAAAATTCTTGAATGTTCTGCGAAATTTGGTACGAATCTTCGGTAATAATTACAGAATGCAACGAATCGTTTGACTTCTTCCGCATTTTGGGGTGTTGGGTAATTTTGAACAATTTCGAATTTATTTGGATCTGGTAGGATTCCTTTACTTGTGCACTGGTGTCCCAGATAGGTAACTTCTTGACTAAAAAATAAACATTTATAGGGATGCAGCTTTAAATTATATTTTCTGCAAGTTGAGAATAGATCTTGTAAATTTTTCATCATGTGATTTTCGGAACAACCTAATACTACTAAATCATCCATGTATAAAAATGCTTGTGAAGGTTTAAGACCTGCGAATGCTAAAGTCATCATTCTTTGAAACGAATTGGGAGCTACTTTTAGGCCATATGGTAATCTTTTAAATCGGTATGTACCATCGTCTGCTGTAAACGATGTTATATCTTTGGAGTCAGAGTCTAATTCTATTTGGTGAAAACCTGACATTAGGTCCAGACATGAAAAATATTTTGCTCTTCCTAATTGATCTAGAATGTCGTCGATTCTTGGAAGTGGAAATTTATCTGCTGCTAATTTTTTATTTACCTGTCTATAATCAATGACTAATCTCCATCTTTTTTCTGTATTTCCTGGTAATGACTTTTTGGGTACTAATAAAATTGGACTGTTGTATTCTGACATAGATGGTTCTATTATATCATCTTTGATTAATTTGTTGATTTGTTTACTTATTTCACCTTTGTGTGCTTGTGGTAATCTGTAATTTTTTATATAGACTGGGTTGTTATCTTTCATACGTAATTTTTGTTTATAAAAATTATTAGAAGGTATGGGTTCTGCTTCTGATGCAAATATGTCTATGTATTCTGAACATAATGTCGTTAATTGTTGGCTAGCAAATTGTGGGAAATTCTTAACTAATCTTTTTAATTTTTCTTTGTTATTATTTTTATTTTCTGTTGTTTCTTGGATTAACATGTAATTATTTAAATTTTCTGTTTTGGTATTGTAATTCTGAATACTTGCGTTTTTATCTGTGGTATTAATGATTCTAACGAAAGTTTGGTCTTTATACGTAATTGTATTTGCTATGAAAATACCTTCAGCCAATTTTTGATGGGGAATAAAAAGTGCCGAATTATTAGTTTTTACGTTGATTTGCCGAATTACTTCAGACCTAGCGGGGATTGTAATTGTATTAATAGCTGGTCTATTTGTCATATGGATTATTATATTTTCTGGAAAATCATAAGGTCTCAAAATTAATCTGTCTTCATTTTTGCCATAATCTAGAATGCAATTATATTTCTTTATAAAATCTAAACCTATAATTCCATCACACGGGATTGGGAAATTGTCTTCTACTATGTGAAATTTGTGTTTAATTAATAGATCGTCTCCTTTCAAGTCTGTTGTGACCGTACCTAGTGTGCTTGTTATTCCTTGACCAATGCCTTTCAAATCAGTAATCTCTGAAGTATTAATGGTGATATTGCTATCAATTTGTCCCTTTTTTATAATAGATATATCTGCTCCTGTGTCTATCAAGAGAGTTGAAATAGTGTTATTTAGAGAAGTTTTGGAAGATATGTAGCTGCTTAGGTGTAAATTAAGTACACGTACTCTTTTGTTATTTACTGTTGAAGTGGAGTTTGCTGGTTTTCCTGCTGGGTGCAATTACGTACATTTCGAGTCTGTATAAAATTTCCATTTCTGTTTTGAGTTGATGATCCTCTTTGCGAGTTGTTATTTTGTCTAAAATTGTTGTTGTATCGGGGCTGTGGTCTAAATCTTCTACCTTGATAACTTCCGTAGCTGTTATTTCGGTAACTACCACGAAAATTACCACGGTATTGATTTTGTTGTCGTATGCTCAGGATTGTATTTGAACTACCCGTTATCTCTGTGCAGCTATTGGTGAATTTAGAAATGGCATCATTCATTGATGTAAATGTGCCAGCTTGCATTATAATTTTTACTTTTTCGTTGGAGCAATTCTTGCACATAGCTTTGACCGCCGCCTGTGTTGAATATCTGATGGCTAAGTCTGGGTTTAGTGCATCCGAGATATATGCTCCTTCTAGTGACCTGGTAATTTTTTCTATTTCTGTAGTATACTGATTTGCGGTTTTACTACGTTGTTGTACGTTCAGGAGTTTTCTGTTAAAACTTCTACTGATTCGCCTTTAATAGTAGATTTCAATTTTGACTTAATTTCTTGAATTGAATTTTCATTACTTATGTAATTTCTTGCTGTACCTTTTAGCTTGGTTTTTATCATAGTTATCGCCAGGGCTTCATGATTATCTTTGATTTGTTCCAAGATATCAAGAGCGTCTAGAAAGCTGTGAGGCACTGATGAGGCTGTCTTAATGAATTCTACTGTTGATTGTGCCATTTTGACGTTTCTTATTTGCAAAGTTTTTGTTTGATTTTCAATTTTCTTGTCTTCTTCTAAATCGGATGAATTCTCCAATAGGAAGATATTGAAGTCTATTTGTATTTCTTGTTCGAATGAGGTTGGGATGGTTACCTCAATATTATATCTTGCTAGTGAGGATACTAATTTGTCTCTAACAGTTGAAAATATTTGGTTTGCTTCTATTTGGTGACTGCTAGTTAATTGGTTATTACGTATGGCCTTTCCTAATTTATTCAGTGAATCTAATATTGTCGTGAGGTGCTTCAACACAGTTTCATTTTTTATTTTTATGTTTTTATTTATACACTTGTAGGATTTTTCTGCGGAAGCTTTTTCTTCTATAAGTGTCTGATAAAGTTCTTCCCATTTGCCCATTTATTGCAATGCTGACAGGGAAGCGAGCGTAAAATTGAAGTTTTAGATACGCTCTTGGACGTTATTTAGTCTTCTTAATTTGTTTTTAATATAACTCTTCAATTTTAGGGCTACTGCGATGATCAATAGCATGAGTATGCAAGCGAAACCACTTAACCAAATATCTGGATTATTTGAAACTTTGTTTCTACCTCCGCCGGTGGTTCGTATCTAACCATCCTATTGTCTGTGTTTTCTGATGTTTCCTTTCCTATTTCATATCCCGCAATGGCTATCAGAATGCTATTTGCTATCTTTTTCCACCGCGACATTTTGCATAGAATAAGAAAAGTTTTCGGAAATTAAAATTTTAAATTTTTAAATTTTATTTATTTATTTATTGCTCAATTATTGCCTATTTGGAAAATATTTTTCTAACATTAACATTATTTCTTTTTCTTGGGTTGATGAATTTTTTACGTCTTCCATGGTAGGTTCTCTGTCCATACCAATGGAATTCCAAAATTCACTCTAGTTTCTAGTTCTAATGTTGAATTTTCATCCCACTTGATGGGATTTTTTGTAAAATCTTTTGGCATTCCAATTTGCTTTTAATTTTTATTTCTCTTAAATTTCTAATTAATTTTCTTAGATTAAGTCTTTCTTCGGTATCTGTTGAAAGATTTAACAATCTATAAGTTTCGGCTATTTGTTTCTTTTTTTTGAACTGTTTGCCTCCCCGCTTTTGTTTCTGTCTTTTTACCGGGGTAGGTATTTTTAATATTTCTTTTTTGTTAAGCTTATTCCTACGCCGATATTCTTCTATGGTTATCGGTGTCGGGCCTTGTTTCACCACTGTGGAGGTGCTGAGGACCTCTTCAGTGTCTTTTATTAAAGCTTTTAATTTTTCTTCATACTTTTCGAAGATTTCACGAAATTGTTTTTCATTTATGTCTGACATAACTGAAAAATAGCTGAAACTTATATATTTTTTTTTTCAAATTTTCTTAATTTACGGAAACAAAAATTCCTAAGCAGAAACCAAAGGATTTCTGCTACTTGTTTAGCTACCGTGAGGTTCGCCAAATTTCATTCTACTTATACTAGATTAGTATTCTACCCTGTTTCGTGCTGCCAGTCATTTATTGCTGCCAGTCATGGTTAAAAGGTTTTTATCCTTTTGCATTCCACCCTGTTTTGATGTCGCACCGGGATCCCTGTGGAGTTGGGTACTAGGCTTTCTGCTGTTTTGGGAACTAGCAGGATATTTTGTCTGCCGTGATATTTTGACAGCCGTTTGTGGCAAATTGTTTCTTAAATTCTGCTTGGCAGGATCGAAAATTTATCCTTACGTTAAAAAATTTATAGTTGAATTGGCAGGATCGTGTAATTTCTATTTATGCCATTTAATGTTCTTTAGCAGTCTGCTTTAAAAGAGCAGTCTGCTTATTGTGAACAGAACTGGCCATGTAAATGATTAATAATTAATAATTCGTTTGCGAGGTCAGACAGAAT
>NW_023467132.1:0-6875 GCF_013731165.1 Rhagoletis pomonella
AAAAAAAAAAAAAAAAAATTTTTTGAAATGATTAATAAATAAAAAGAATATAAACCTCTTAGAAAACTCTGGCACGCCTTATGGCCGCCATCTAAATAGCAGTAATTTGCTTAGGGGTAAAGGTTAAAAATTAATTATTGAAATTTTTTTTCTCTCTTCTCTCTCTGTACAATAAAAATAATGCAAAGGATTTCGACCGAAGAGGAGTCTGATAAAAAATATCATAAAGAAATCAATAGACTTTTTCAAAAGTGTGTAGACACACTTATTGAAGGTACAAAACAGATCCTCGAGAGTCGCAAATCCGAAAAAATCGGACCTAAACCGATTAATATTGAAGAGTATAGGAAAAGAAACAAACTAAATAAAACAGAAGATATCCCAGAAATTCCTGCCCCACAAATTGTACATAGAAGAAAAAGGGCAGGAAGAAAAGTAAAAAGCCGAGTAGAATTAGCAAAGTTATATCAACAACTTAACTTTGCTAATAGCTCAGATAAAAGATTAAAATTACAAGAGGAAATTAAAAATGTTAAAACACAAATAAAGAATAAAAATTTTTTAAACAATAAATTTTTAAAGTAAATTTGAACGCTTATGTTAAAATTCATATACTTTTAATAACCTTTTTCTCATGGATAGTGCATTGCCCGATGATCTTGACTACGAGGCAATAAACAAAATTGTAGATGATCTAGAGTGTGAAAACTCAGAAACTCGTAGATCAAGATCACGAATTAGGGGAAGTAATAGATCCCATTTAAATCACTTAAAACAATTTTGGTTACGTATAGGTATGGGTAGGGAACCCACTATGGAAGACTTAGTATATCCTTCCACATTGGCAGAAGAAGTAAATAGATTAATAAGGAAAACATTCCCTGAAGAATATTAAAATTTGTACATTAAATGACGAGTTTATGAATAAATAAAAATAAAATATTAAAATCGAAATTTTATTTTCTTTCAAACATGACTTGGTGGAAAATTGCACTAAACGGAATATTAATAGGAATAACAGGTTATGAGGTAGGAAAAGAAACCTCAGGTGAAAAAACCTATGAAACTAAAGTAGTCAAATATGAACCACATTCTATTGTAGAAAACGCGGAAGAAGTTTCCGATAAGTGGTTGACTGCTTTTGCATGTGTAGCTACATGTTTAATTGTTGCAATTGCAATTTTGATAAAAAATTATATTAAAAATAAATTGAGACAATTAAACAATGTGCAACAACGCGTGTAACTTTCCCAATAGAAATGAATCAGTGGAAAGACATCCATGACACATTATTGGAAGAAAAAATTAAAGCTAATAAATCGTATAAGTGCATAAACAAAAGTGCTCCAATATCACCAGAAACCATAACAAAGCATCTGAATATAATTTTAGAAGCTCTAAATGGCATAAGGCAGGTGATCGAATCCGTAAATAACATACTCACCGAAGAACATCAAAGAGAAGCTTACCAATTTTTCTCCGCCGTACGAGATAAACTTGTATCTTCTCTAGCTAGACACAATCTAGAATTTGATGTACCAAATACAACAAAAGAAGAAATTCAAATAGATTTTGTACTACTTCTGTCTGAACGTGTTCCTAGCCGAACCAACTCACCTTCATTAACTCAAGCCACACCGGTGGAAGAACTTAAAATAGAAATACCGATAATACACGTCACAATGCCACAAACCGTAGTAGAATTTATCAAAACTGCTTCGTCAGTACTACCAGAGTTTGATGGTAAACCAGAAAATCTGCATAGCTTCCTAGATGCACTTGATATACTCGAGCAAATCAAGGATACACACGAGGCATTGGCCATTACCATGATAAAAACAAAGCTGAAAGGTACAGCAAGAAATTTTATCAGTAATGAGACCACAATCGCCCAAATAAGAACCAAATTACATACCGCAATAAAGGGAGAATCAGTGGAGGTTTTGACCGCTAAACTACTGAACATCCAACAGCGTAGCAAAACGGCTAACCAATACACAGCAGAGATTGAAAAAATCACAAGGTCGTTAGAAGGAGCATATATCTCTGATGGATTAAACCCAGACTTGGCCACAAGATATTCAACACAGGCAGCAGTTAAAGCCATGTGTAAAAACTGCTCTAATGACAAGGTTAAAATGATTATGCAAGCAGGTACGTTCACAACGATGAACGACGCAATATCGAAATTCACTAATAGTTGTACCGAAATCACTGGCAGCTCAAATACGATCTTAAATGTACGACAGCAAGGTCAGTACAGGAGTAATTTCCGTGGAGGTTACCGTAGTAACAACTATGGAAATTACCAAAATCGGAGATTCAGACCACAACCGAGATATAACAATAACTCGCGGTCGTACAACAACAATAATAACCGGAGAGGATCACAAGCCCAAAACGGCAATAGATCCTACAACCAGAACCGTAATGTGCGCGCCATAACCGCTACGGAAAACCAGGAAACTCCACTTCAAAATTAACAAAAAGAAAAATATGCGTACTTAATCTAAATTTAAACAGCTATATATCTACAAGAACATCATTAAACAATTCATACTCAAATTTTTTAATTGATACTGGAGCCGATATCTCCATAATTAAAAAACAGCAAATAAATAATAAAGAAAAAATAAATACTGAACAAATCACAGATTTGAAAGGCATTGGTCAGGGAATAACTAGCACTTTAGGCACAATCAAAGCAGATCTAAAAGGCGATGACCTTCTAATTTATCATAAATTTCATGTTGTAGAAGACAACTTTCCTATTCCATGTGATGGAATAATAGGCCTAGATTTCATAAAGAAATACAATTGTATTCTAGATTATGGAAAAACAGAGGATAAACTAATCCTTAGACCATATGATTTCCCTCAAACAATAACAATTAATCTAACAAACTTTCTGTCCGTCAACACAATCACAATTCCAGCTAGATCGGAAGTTATTAGACAAATTAAAATAAATACAAACAACAAAAACATTTTCATACCACACCAACAACTATCCGATGGCATTTATATCGCAAATACCATTACAAATAACGAGCAATCTTTCGTTAGAATTATTAACACAACACATAACAACACAACTATTCAAAATTATAAAATTAATACTGAAAATTTAGATGATTATACACTAATTAAATCAACCACACACAGTAAAAGTTGCACAGATACAGAAAAATTAAAAAGATTAACCAAAAATTTTCCGAATTTTGTTAAAGCTCAATTAACACCACTTTGCACAGAATTCATAGATATATTTGCACTAGAAACAGAACCAATCACTTCTAATAATTTGTATAAACAAAAATTATATATGAAGGATGACACCCCCGTTTACATTAAAAATTATAGATTACCCCAAACACAAAAAGGAGAAATAACTAAACAAATAAATAAGCTAATCAAAGATGATATCATAGAACCTTCAATTTCGGAATATAATAGTCCAGTCTTATTAGTTCCTAAAAAATCACTTCCGGGAAACACAGAAAAAAGATGGAGATTGGTTGTTGACTACAGACAAGTAAATAAAAAATTAGCAGCAGATAAATTTCCCCTTCCAAGAATTGATGACATTCTAGATCAACTTGGAAGAGCAAAATATTTTTCATGCCTAGACCTTATGTCAGGTTTTCATCAAATAGAATTACACCCAGACTCTAGGGACATTACTTCATTCACTGCTGAAAATGGCACATATAGATTCAAAAGATTACCATATGGATTGAAAGTAGCCCCAAATTCATTCCAACGAATGATGACATTAGCATTCGCTGGCCTTAAACCATCCCAAGCATTTCTCTACATGGATGATTTAGTTGTATTAGGTTGTTCAGAAAACCACATGCTAAAAAATTTAAGAGACGTGTTCTCTACTTGCAGAAAATACAACTTAAAATTACATCCAGATAAATGTTTATTTTTCAGCCAAGAGGTAACATATTTAGGACATAAATGCACAAACAAGGGAATATTACCCGACCCAAGCAAATTTGAAACAGTTCAAAATTACCCAACACCAAAAACAGCTGACGAAGTTAAAAGATTTGTAGCCTTCTGTAATTATTACAGAAGATTTGTACCAAATTTTGCAGAACATTCAAGAAAGTTAACTAGGCTTTGCAGAAAGAATGTTACTTTTGAATGGACAGAAGAATGCCAAAAAGCCTTTGTCTATTTAAAAGAAGCATTAATTAGTCCAACACTTTTGCAATACCCAGACTTCGGTAAAAAATTTTGCATAACGACAGATGCTAGTGGGTATGCTTGTGGAGCAGTCCTTAGCCAAGAACATGATGGCAAACAGTTACCAATTGCCTACGCATCCAGGTCATTCACAAAAGGTGAAATAAATAAAGCAACAATAGAAAAAGAATTGGCAGCAATCCATTGGGCCATAACCTTCTTCAGACCATACGTCTATGGTAGAAAATTCTTAGTAAAAACCGACCATCGCCCATTAACATACCTATTTTCAATGAAAAGTCCTTCATCTAAGCTGACACGAGTAAGATTGGATTTAGAAGAGTACGATTTTGAGGTGGAGTATATAGCTGGTAAAGAAAATCATATCGCGGATGCATTATCCCGCATAACCATTACAAATTTAAAAGATATGTCAGTGGAAGCAAACAAAATATTTAAAATAACAACAAGATCAGCAGCTAAAAAGACCAATAATAAAACTGAAGTCAAAGAAAGTCACAAAGAGAACCCCAAAATTTACGAAGCGCTAAATAAATTTGAAGTAAAAAGACATGTCGAGCTCGTTTTCAATCCTCCGAAATTATATTTCAAAAAAGGAAAGAAAATTTGTAGCAATTTTGATACAAGCAACCTAATTGTTGAGGATAAGATTGACTTAGGACAATTCTTTACCAGGCTCGAAAGAGAAGCCGGCAATTTAGGACTTGTACAAGTACAGTTGTCCTTAGGGGACAAATTGTTTAAAAAGAATTATACTGCAGTAGGCAAATTTATGGAAATGGGAAATAAAGTTCTCAAAAAGTTAACATTCGCTCTAACCCCAGAGGTTATATGTGTGACAAATCCCGGGAAAATTAAAGAAATTCTGCACAAATATCATGACGATCCTATTAGTGGTGGCCACCCAGGAATAAATCGCATGACAGATAAAATCAAGCAGAAATATAGCTGGCTGAATATGAAAAATGACATACGAAAATATGTAAAGAACTGCATCCACTGCAAGAAAAATAAAATTAATAAACATATCAAAGAACCAATGACAATAACAGAAACACCTCCGAAGGCTTTTGATATTGTACAAATCGACACAGTCGGCCCATTGCCAAAGTCGATAAATGGAAACGAATATGCAGTTACCATTATATGCGATCTAACCAAATATTTGGTAGCGATTCCAGTTCCAAGCAAACATGCAACAACTGTCGCTAAAGCCATATTCGAGCATTTCATCCTGATTTATGGCCAAATGAAAACAATTTTAACAGACATGGGCACAGAATACAAAAATAGCCTGTTCAAAGAACTGTGTAAATTGTTAAAAATTGAGCATAAAACTTCTACACCGTACCATCACCAGACTTTGGGTACTGTAGAACGCAGTCACCGGACATTCAACGAATATATGCGTGCATACATATCCAGTGACAAAGACGATTGGGATGAATACCTCAAGTATTTCGCTTATTGTTACAATACAACGCCATCAACAACACATAATTATTGTCCTTTCGAACTAATATTCGCAAAACAACCACCAAATTATGAATTTTTGGAAGAAAATGAAATTAGCCCGGTATACAACCATGAGGCGTATGACAAAGAAGTAAAATACAAACTTCAAATAGCACAGCAAAGAGCAAGCAAATTAATTCAAGAAGCTAAAGAAAAGCAAAAATCCAATTATGACAAAAATAGCTATAGTAAGGAAATTAAAATAGGAGATTTAGTATTAGTTAGAGAAGAGGCCGCCCATAAGTTAGAGAATAGATATACAGGACACTATAAAGTTAAAACCATTGATAAAAATAACAACTATACTTTAATTCCACATAGCATAGGAGATAGCAATAAAAATAAAAAGGAAATCGTAATTCATAAAAATAGGCTTAAACCAATTTAAAACCTTTAAAAATAAGCATGCCACTTTATCCATAATAATAATTTAGAAAAAAAAAAAAATAATAATACACATAAGCATTCCAATTTACTCAACCTTATATACGGCACAAGCCAAAAGAAAACAAAATCAAATATCACATAAAATATACAAACAAACAAAAAAAAACAAAAGGAAAACACGTAACAAAACAATGGTAACAAGATCCTAAAACGATTAAAATTTTGTCAACCCAAACAAACATCAAGCGGTTCACTGAATCAGTAAAATAGATATATATAGTTGACTACAAATATATATATATCTATTTTTTTTTAAGAGGGAAGGTGTAGCATAAGCACATCGCCCTTTTTACTTTAATTGTCATGTGCACATAAGTAATGTATAAACAAATAGGAATGTACACAAACAACAGTTTACCCAAATCAGTTACATTGAACTCAGCGGGAGTTTATGCAAAGACTGCATTCATCGCACATAGCGAGGATCTTGTTACACTTGTGCGGACGGTCAAAGACACCGCCAAAGACAGTCGCAGTGACTAACTGATCCAACGTCAGTTTGTCAATGCGACTGACATATTTATATATTTATTGCAACCATATGTTGACTTAGCATATTTTAGAGTTATGTAGTTAGTTTGTAGGTATTAGTAGTATATTTGTATACATTCTAGTTCGTAAATAATTTGTAAGTGTTAGTGTAAGAATTTGGTATAAAAGAAAGTGAAATCAATAAAGTAAACCAATTGGTGATC
>NW_023467133.1:0-6875 GCF_013731165.1 Rhagoletis pomonella
TAATTAATAATTCGTTTGCGAGGTCAGACAGAATTGAATTCTTTATTTGAAAAGTATTTTCTTTTATACAAATGTTATTGATACCTAATTACACTAATACTTACAAACTAAATGTACATAATTTCATATATGCAAGTCAGCATATTTCAGTGACCTACATATAACTGATTGACTAATATAAACCAATACGTAACATGAGTGCAGCAATGCATGAACTCAAGCTGAGTTCAAATGAATATATGGGTTATTAATAATTTGCTGCGTGTGTGGTCTGCATATGTGTATATATGTATATATTGGACAATTGGATATAGTGAAAGTGAAACGGATTTCAAATGCATGTTACACCTCCCATTTTTTTTGAGAATGGCCATGGATAATTTGTGCACCAATGATCCATGGCTATTCTTTACTGAATTTCAATTGTCTTTCTAAGTTATGACATAATGGTAACTTGATGTCGCAAAAAAAATTTTGTTGGTTTATGTAGTTTTTTTTTTTATTTTTGTTTGTTTACGTACGTATGTACCTATTATGCTGACTTTTTTTTTTCATTCTTTACATTTTTTAAAAATTAAATTAATTTTTTTTGTTGTGAGTACTTAGTAAGAATTATAAGTAAATTGGAATGTTTTTGTTTATTTAAGTGTTTGATATTATTGATTTAAAGTCATAGTATTTTAAGCCTATTCTTGTGAACTATTATTTCCTTATCTTTATTTTTTCAATCGCTACTTTCTATTCTATGATGAACTACAGTAAAATTGTTATTTTTATCAATGTTCTTTACTCTATAGGGTCCTTTATACTTACTATCTAACTTATGACCTGCTTCATCTTTAACTAATACTAAATCTCCTATATTTATTTCCTTACTGTGGCTATTTATATCATAATTGATTTTTTGTTTTTCCTTGGTTTCTTGTACTAACTTCTTAGCTCTTTGTTGTGCTATTTGTAGCCTATATTTAATTTCTTTGTCATACGCCTCATGGTTATATACTGGGCTTATGACACTTTCTTGTAAAAATTCGTAAGTCAGGGGTGTTTTTCCAAAAACTAATTCAAAGGGGCAATAGCCGTGAACTGTGGATGGTGTCGTATTGTAGCAATACGAAAAATATCTGAGATACTCATCCCAATCAGTTTTGTCAATGGATATGTAAGTACGCATGTATTCATTAAATGTTCTATGACTGCGTTCGACAGTGCCCAGCGTTTGATGGTGGTGACTGTTTTTATATTCGGTTCCCATATCCGTTATGATTGTTTTCATACAACCATAAATCAGAATGAAATGCTCGAATACAGCTTTAGCAACTGCTACAGCATGTTTGCTCTGAACTGGCACTGTAACTAGGTATTTAGTTAAGTCACATATAATAGTTACAGCGTATTCATTTCCGTGTATCGATTTCGGTAATGGTCCGATTGTATGGATTTGTACAATATCAAAGGCCTTCGGAGGTGTCTCCGTTATTGTCATTGGTTCCTTGATATGTCTATTAATTTTATTTGTTTTACAATGGATGCAATTTTTTACGTATTTTCTTATGTCATTTTTCATGTTTTTGCAGCGGAACTTCTGTTTGATCTTGTTTGTCATGCGATTTATTCCTGGGTGGCCACCAAAAACAGGGTCGTCATGATATTTATGCATAATTTCTTTAATCTTGTCGACATTTGTCACATGCATAACTTCTGGGGTTAATGCAATTGTTAAATTTTTGAGAACCTTGGTACCTACTTCTATAAATTTGCCTACTCGAGTATAATTATATTTAAACAATTTGTCCCCTAAGGACAACTGTATCTTTACAAGTCCTAGATTGCCGGCTTGTTTTGCAAGCCTGGTAAAGAATTGTCCTAAGTCAATCTTATCCTCAACAATTAGGTTGCTTGTATCTATAGTCCTACAAATTTTCTTTCCTTTTTTGAAATATAATTTCGGAGGATCGAAAGCGAGCTCGACATGTCTTTTTACTTCAAATTTATTTAGCGCTTCATATATTATAGGGTTCTCTTTGTGACTTTTAATTTCTTTTTTTCTATTATTATTACTGGCTGGATTTTTAATTTCTGATCTTGTGGTAACTTTTAGTATTTTGCTTGCTTCCACTGACATTTCTTTAAGGTTTGTAATATTGATTCACTTCAAAGTCATATTCTTCCAAATCTAATCTAACTCTTGTTAATTTTGATGAGGGGCTCTTCGTCGAGAAAAGGTGTGTTAAAGGTCGATTGTCCGTTTTAATTAAACATTTTCTGCCATAAACGTATGGTCTGAAATAAGTTATGGCCCAATGAATTGCGGCTAATTCTTTTTCTATTGTTGCTTTATTAATTTCACCTTTTGTGAATGATCTGGAGGCATAGGCAATTGGTAAATGTTTTCCTTCATGTTCCTGACTAAGAACTGCACCACAAGCATAAGCACTAGCATCTGTTGTTATACAAAATTCTCTACTGAAATCTGGATATTGTAAAATATTTGGACTAATTAATGCCTTCTTCAAATATTCAAAAGCATGTTGGCATTCTTCTGTCCAATCGTAGGGAACATTCTTCTTGCAAAGTCTAGTTAAAATTCTTGAATGTTCTGCGAAATTTGGTACGAATCTTCGGTAATAATTACAGAATGCAACGAATCGTTTGACTTCTTCCGCATTTTGGGGTGTTGGGTAATTTTGAACAATTTCGAATTTATTTGGATCTGGTAGGATTCCTTTACTTGTGCACTGGTGTCCCAGATAGGTAACTTCTTGACTAAAAAATAAACATTTATAGGGATGTAGCTTTAAATTATATTTTCTGCAAGTTGAGAATAGATCTTGTAAATTTTTCATCATGTGATTTTCGGAACAACCTAATACTACTAAATCATCCATGTATAAAAATGCTTGTGAAGGTTTAAGACCTGCGAATGCTAAAGTCATCATTCTTTGAAACGAATTGGGAGCTACTTTTAGGCCATATGGTAATCTTTTAAATCGGTATGTACCATCGTCTGCTGTAAACGATGTTATATCTTTGGAGTCAGAGTCTAATTCTATTTGGTGAAAACCTGACATTAGGTCCAGGCATGAAAAATATTTTGCTCTTCCTAATTGATCTAGAATGTCGTCGATTCTTGGAAGTGGAAATTTATCTGCTGCTAATTTTTTATTTACCTGTCTATAATCAATGACTAATCTCCATCTTTTTTCTGTATTTCCTGGTAATGACTTTTTGGGTACTAATAAAATTGGACTGTTGTATTCTGACATAGATGGTTCTATTATATCATCTTTGATTAATTTGTTGATTTGTTTACTTATTTCACCTTTGTGTGCTTGTGGTAATCTGTAATTTTTTATATAGACTGGGTTGTTATCTTTCATACGTAATTTTTGTTTATAAAAATTATTAGAAGGTATGGGTTCTGCTTCTGATGCAAATATGTCTATGTATTCTGAACATAATGTCGTTAATTGTTGGCTAGCAAATTGTGGGAAATTCTTAACTAATCTTTTTAATTTTTCTTTGTTATTATTTTTATTTTCTGTTGTTTCTTGGATTAACATGTAATTATTTAAATTTTCTGTTTTGGTATTGTAATTCTGAATACTTGCGTTTTTATCTGTGGTATTAATGATTCTAACGAAAGTTTGGTCTTTATACGTAATTGTATTTGCTATGAAAATACCTTCAGCCAATTTTTGATGGGGAATAAAAAGTGCCGAATTATTAGTTTTTACGTTGATTTGCCGAATTACTTCAGACCTAGCGGGGATTGTAATTGTATTAATAGCTGGTCTATTTGTCATATGGATTATTATATTTTCTGGAAAATCATAAGGTCTCAAAATTAATCTGTCTTCATTTTTGCCATAATCTAGAATGCAATTATATTTCTTTATAAAATCTAAACCTATAATTCCATCACACGGGATTGGGAAATTGTCTTCTACTATGTGAAATTTGTGTTTAATTAATAGATCGTCTCCTTTCAAGTCTGTTGTGACCGTACCTAGTGTGCTTGTTATTCCTTGACCAATGCCTTTCAAATCAGTAATCTCTGAAGTATTAATGGTGATATTGCTATCAATTTGTCCCTTTTTTATAATAGATATATCTGCTCCTGTGTCTATCAAGAGAGTTGAAATAGTGTTATTTAGAGAAGTTTTGGAAGATATGTAGCTGCTTAGGTGTAAATTAAGTACACGTACTCTTTTGTTATTTACTGTTGAAGTGGAGTTTGCTGGTTTTCCTGCTGGGTGCAATTACGTACATTTCGAGTCTGTATAAAATTTCCATTTCTGTTTTGAGTTGATGATCCTCTTTGCGAGTTGTTATTTTGTCTAAAATTGTTGTTGTATCGGGGCTGTGGTCTAAATCTTCTACCTTGATAACTTCCGTAGCTGTTATTTCGGTAACCACCACGAAAATTACCACGGTATTGATTTTGTTGTCGTATGCTCAGGATTGTATTTGAACTACCCGTTATCTCTGTGCAGCTATTGGTGAATTTAGAAATGGCATCATTCATTGATGTAAATGTGCCAGCTTGCATTATCATTTTTACTTTTTCGTTGGAGCAATTCTTGCACATAGCTTTGACCGCCGCCTGTGTTGAATATCTGATGGCTAAGTCTGGGTTTAGTGCATCCGAGATATATGCTCCTTCTAGTGACCTGGTAATTTTTTCTATTTCTGTAGTATACTGATTTGCGGTTTTACTACGTTGTTGTACGTTCAGGAGTTTTCTGTTAAAACTTCTACTGATTCGCCTTTAATAGTAGATTTCAATTTTGACTTAATTTCTTGAATTGAATTTTCATTACTTATGTAATTTCTTGCTGTACCTTTTAGCTTGGTTTTTATCATAGTTATCGCCAGGGCTTCATGATTATCTTTGATTTGTTCCAAGATATCAAGAGCGTCTAGAAAGCTGTGAGGCACTGATGAGGCTGTCTTAATGAATTCTACTGTTGATTGTGCCATTTTGACGTTTCTTATTTGCAAAGTTTTTGTTTGATTTTCAATTTTCTTGTCTTCTTCTAAATCGGATGAATTCTCCAATAGGAAGATATTGAAGTCTATTTGTATTTCTTGTTCGAATGAGGTTGGGATGGTTACCTCAATATTATATCTTGCTAGTGAGGATACTAATTTGTCTCTAACAGTTGAAAATATTTGGTTTGCTTCTATTTGGTGACTGCTAGTTAATTGGTTATTACGTATGGCCCTTCCTAATTTATTCAGTGAATCTAATATTGTCGTGAGGTGCTTCAACACAGTTTCATTTTTTATTTTTATGTTTTTATTTATACACTTGTAGGATTTTTCTGCGGAAGCTTTTTCTTCTATAAGTGTCTGATAAAGTTCTTCCCATTTGCCCATTTATTGCAATGCTGACAGGGAAGCGAGCGTAAAATTGAAGTTTTAGATACGCTCTTGGAGGTTATTTAGTCTTCTTAATTTGTTTTTAATATAACTCTTCAATTTTAGGGCTACTGCGATGATCAATAGCATGAGTATGCAAGCGAAACCACTTAACCAAATATCTGGATTATTTGAAACTTTGTTTCTACCTCCGCCGGTGGTTCGTATCTAACCATCCTATTGTCTGTGTTTTCTGATGTTTCCTTTCCTATTTCATATCCCGCAATGGCTATCAGAATGCTATTTGCTATCTTTTTCCACCGCGACATTTTGCATAGAATAAGAAAAGTTTTCGGAAATTAAAATTTTAAATTTTTAAATTTTATTTATTTATTTATTGCTCAATTAATGCCTATTTGGAAAATATTTTTCTAACATTAACATTATTTCTTTTTCTTGGGTTGATGAATTTTTTACGTCTTCCATGGTAGGTTCTCTGTCCATACCAATGGAATTCCAAAATTCACTCTAGTTTCTAGTTCTAATGTTGAATTTTCATCCCACTTGATGGGATTTTTTGTAAAATCTTTTGGCATTCCAATTTGCTTTTAATTTTTATTTCTCTTAAATTTCTAATTAATTTTCTTAGATTAAGTCTTTCTTCGGTATCTGTTGAAAGATTTAACAATCTATAAGTTTCGGCTATTTGTTTCTTTTTTTTGAACTGTTTGCCTCCCCGCTTTTGTTTCCGTCTTTTTACCGGGGTAGGTATTTTTAATATTTCTTTTTTGTTAAGCTTATTCCTACGCCGATATTCTTCTATGGTTATCGGTGTCGGGCCTTGTTTCACCACTGTGGAGGTGCTGAGGACCTCTTCAGTGTCTTTTATTAAAGCTTTTAATTTTTCTTCATACTTTTCGAAGATTTCACGAAATTGTTTTTCAGTTATGTCTGACATAACTGAAAAATAGCTGAAACTTATATATTTTTTTTTCAAATTTTCTTAATTTACGGAAACAAAAATTCCTAAGCAGAAACCAAAGGATTTCTGCTACTTGTTTAGCTACCGTGAGGTTCGCCAAATTTCATTCTACTTATACTAGATTAGTATTCTACCCTGTTTCGTGCTGCCAGTCATTTATTGCTGCCAGTCATGGTTAAAAGGTTTTTATCCTTTTGCATTCCACCCTGTTTTGATGTCGCACCGGGATCCCTGTGGAGTTGGGTACTAGGCTTTCTGCTGTTTTGGGAACTAGCAGGATATTTTGTCTGCCGTGATATTTTGACAGCCGTTTGTGGCAAATTGTTTCTTAAATTCTGCTTGGCAGGATCGAAAATTTATCCTTACGTTAAAAAATTTATAGTTGAATTGGCAGGATCGTGTAATTTCTATTTATGCCATTTAATGTTCTTTAGCAGTCTGCTTTAAAAGAGCAGTCTGCTTATTTTGAACAGAACTGGCCATGTAAATGATTAATAATTAATAATTCGTTTGCGAGGTCAGACAGAAT
>NW_023467134.1:0-6875 GCF_013731165.1 Rhagoletis pomonella
ACTTTTCAATCTGCGTATATATTTCCAATAAAAATAAACAATAAGACTTTCTATAAAACATATGTACATACATACTACATATATAAAAGCAAATTTAAATAAAATAATAAAGTCTACTTAATATCTAATTAGGAAAAACTTCGAAGTAAAATAATAAAAAGAATACAAACTTTCCGAATGTATAGTTCAAAATGCTTATTTAGCATTACAAATAAATTACACACTCACACATAAACGCTACAACAATGCAGTACATTGCTTTTTCTCACTTTTCGAAAGCAAAATCCTTATAAAAACAGTAGAAAAATAAAATGATAAAAGCCAAAGCCAGCAACTTTATAAAGTTTCCTAAACTCATTGAATCATTTCCATGCATAATTTTCATTAAATAATATCAATCACAATATTAAATAACAACAAAATAAACTGAAAATTATACACACTAAATAAATGAAAATGAAATCATATGCATACGTACAAACATTTAGAAAACGCATGCAACAAATATTGAATTCAAATGACACAAACATGAATAAAAAATACCAAATATTTTATGTACCTACGAGTATTGCATTACTGAATAAAAACAAATAAAACAAAGGAAGTAGAAATGTTAAGGCGAAAGGTAAGGAAAATATGTATGCAGAAAGAGGCGTTTTTTCAAAAAAGCGTAGCGATGCAGAAATCAATGTACATATATTTAATAGCAAAGGTTTAAGCAATTTACAATAATAAAAACGCATATACATACTTACAAACCTACATACATAAATATTGTATATTCTTCCCTATTTTACACCACACGTACCACATTTACATACATAAATATGTCCATTGGACCGGGACAGAAGCAAAATAGTTTGGCGTCATAAAATTGTTGTTCAACAAACAACAACAAACCCTAAAAGCAGCCGAAATCGAGGCTTCTTCATAACTCCTCTATTTGTATTATTGAGAGCTGTATATACTTATGTACATCTCCTTAGGATCACTACTTAAAAATATTTTTGTGCTGTTTGATACCCCTATTGTAGTATTACACTTATTTTATCAATTTAATTGAATACAATTTTTTAAACAGGTGGCAACCCTTCTCGAAAACCCACATTGCAGTATTCAAGTTATGTTATCAATTAACTTAAATTAAAATTTGCAAACAGCAGGAAACCCTCAACAAAATTATTTTCGGCTGTAAGCCTTCTTAAACCTATTTTTTCGACACCCATATTGCAATATTTACTTTTCCTTATCAATTTACTAAAACTGCAATTTTCAAACAGTTGACAACTCTCTAATTTTTTCTCTCTATGTTTTATGTTAGACCTCTAGTAATACATCGGTGGAAACTGCATTCAATTCCATGCATTAGTTTTCAAGTGATGCGCGTACAAACATACAGACGGACAGACAGAATACAATTTCTAAAAATTGTTGATTTGGCTTCTATTACTCTAATAAAGACCCCATATTATTATTTTTTTAATATCTATAATGCACAGATATCGGCCTGCTACAATTTTATTATATGTATGTATAGATTTGGTCGAATTAATATACATAAATTTCAATTTAAATGAGTAGCAATTGAAGTAATTCTGTTCTCTTGTCGAAGAGGGTAATTTCGAGCGACAAGATATTAAAGGTATGGATACATAAAATAATTGTTATGAACAAAATTCGATTTCGGCTGTTTAGCAAAATTTTCAAGACACTAAAATCATCTCCAAGTAAACTTTAAATAAGCAAAAACTATTTGTCGCGACCCAGTCGAATATACATCCATGGAAACACCGCCAAACGCGACTATCAGTTAAAGAAATGCAAAAAAAAGTTACGTACAATATTTTGAATTCAACTTTTTATAGACTCCTGTGAAGCTAAACATAGAAAGCACAGACTTTCTTCAGATTCTTAGCGTAAGTGTTCTTACCTATGGTCTATTTCATGGCAAAGTACCGGTATACAATTTGTGTGAGGATCCGGTGCGAAAGCGCAGTCGGTAGACTCCAAGTATAGTCCTGCATTTTCTTGCATGTGTATACTTAGGTTTGTTGAGACCCTTCTTTATTGTTCTTCCACATTGAGCCTCCACGACAGTTTGCTGTACAATAAAATTCCCACATACTCCGTGTTCGGATTCAACCCGAAACCTTGTATTTCCTACTGAAGATAATCACATCTGTTTTTCGGAAACTCGAAACTACCAAAAGTTACTGAATGACGGCTCGCAGCGGTTTTTATAACATATTACTTGCCATATAAAGTTAAATAGAAACTAACAACGGTTTTCAAGACATAGCGTCACCTTAAGCCTCAGCATATTTTTGTCACTATGTGGTGTTAATGCCCATACATCTGGCAACACTTATCCAATTGCATAACATTTGTATGTGTGCTTGAATAGCGACATTTCAGGCTAAATTTTTAGTGAAGACAGTTCGCAGCTCGTGCGAAGAGTTACATGTTTTGATTTCAAAAAGATGAAAACGCTGCAAAAAACACCTCGAAAAATGTATGAAGCGGCCGGCGAGGATATTGTGAGTGTATTCCGGGTCCAGGAGTGGTATGCTCGATTCCGTTGCGGAAATTTTTATATCAAAGATATACCTCGCTACGGTCGGCTAGTCACAGGAAAGTCGATGAAATATTGCGAATGATTAAGCAAGAATGGCATGCAAACTGTTAGACGATAGCGGAGGCTCTAAACACCAACCACTTGACAGTTTGGAATCATCTGTAAAGAACAGGCTACTCAAAGAAGCTCGATGTTTAGGTGTCACATGAATAAATGATTGTGATAGACCATCAGTGAAACGCTGCTGAAACTTAACGAAATCAAACCATCTTTGAAGCCAATCATTATGGATGATAAAAAAGGAATTGCATGCGAGAGTAAGAAATGCAACCGATCATGGTCAAAGATCGATGACCCTCAAAAAACGACTGCAAAGCCTGGATTGACGGCAAACAAGTTTATGTGGAATGTTTGGTGGGATTGGAAGGGAATTGTCTATTATAAACTATCACAACGAGACCGTTTGAACGAAGACATAAAAAAGCTACAAGAAGTGGCCACCAGAAAAGGAGCTGTTCCATCATTACAATGCAAGGCTACACGTATATTTGAGGACTCAGAACAAATTGACCGAATTTGGTTGGGAAGTTTTAATCTATCCACCGTATACACACTGCACAACTAACTTGATGATAAAATAACGGCCAATATTTACTTGATTCAAATTGATTTAAAAAAATCCGCGGAGATTTTTCATATGATCGATTATGTATAATAAATATATTTGCGACGAATTCAGAACCTTCACATTTTTACAAACTTTTATTATGTTTCCTGTGTGTAATTAAATCTTACATTTAATTTTTAACCAACTTCCCGATGAGCTAGAGACTTGAAACTTCAAAATAAGGTCAGAATTGATGACAATGCAATATGAAAGAGGAATTAATTAATCCGCCAGGTGGCGCATGTGTCCAACTATTTTAAAATTCCGTATTTGTGGTTCACATGCTGAATGGATATTACTTACATGAAAAGGAATAATTCCACATAAAAATTTGGCCGATAGACCGTTGCAAGAGTCGAGATGTTTTTAAAATCCGTATTTCTGGCCCGATTTCATTCATATTTAGAACGTATGATACTTAAATGGAAAGAAATAAGTCCACAAAAAATGTTGCCGTTAAGTCGATGGTCGATTTTTGTTTTTTATTATTAACCACAAATAAAAGCCTGTCTTTAAAATTTTGAATTTTTTAATTACTAGTTTTAAAGGCTGTTATAAAGCAAGTCGAACTTTCCTGCGAATTGTTCTTCATTGACTCTAGTAAAAAAAAATATATCTCGCTTATTTTTTAAATATGCATATTCTTTTAAGAAAAATTAATAAGCAATTTCATACAAATTCAATAAAAAAATCCTTTTTCGTATGCTCTACCTCGACTTACCTCTAAGATCTTATCACACAGAAAAAGTTATAATTTATAAAGCCATATTTTTCTCCGTGCATATTTTTAAATCTTAAAAACAGCCCTGAAAGCATTTCCTTTCGTTTAATAGGGTTTCACTTCTCGGATAAAATTTACGCTTTGTCATTGCAACTTTGGGATTAAAGGAGGATGTATCTATATATTCACCACATTCAGACAAATCGTGATCCATAGTCCCTTTTTAAAGACTAAACTGATTACTCGTTTCGTATCGAATCGATTTAAATAAAAAAGCGTACTCGCTATCGACGGTCGGGATCTAGAAATCAAATTTCTTTTAGAGTTGCGTTCGATTCGACTCGGGCACTAATTAGCTTGAAACTGTGGCAAAATATCAGCTGATGGTGTAAACAGTTTTTTTCATTAAATTTCAAAACCCAAGTAATCTTCGAAGCTACCATCAGGCAGCTTAAATCATTTACATTGTTCAGACCGTGTTCTGAAAGGGGAAACCCTTTTTGAATGAGATTGAGATTGTAACCGCAAAATGAGTAACACTGGCAATAAATAATGTTACCATCGCAAAACTAAACACTAACGCTTTCCGCCGCATATGTACGTTGCACATTAGTTCGAAAATATTTAAAACATGAAAAAAAAACAAAAAACAACTCCCAACAACAAAACAAACCAAACTAAAACAATACAATACAAATAACATTCAATCGTTGACTATCCAATGTTGCCCACAAAATGAAAAGATTTTACACCTAAATTTTTGTATTATAAGAACTTATTTATGTATATTTAGTCAGGGAAGAAGGAATTTGTTGAAGAATGCAAAATGCAGTCGAAAATACAAAAAACATATACATCTGTATACCTAAAGAAAACGCATGTATGTATGTACATATTTTCAGGTATATTCAATAAAATACATACTTATTTAGATACATACTTAATAATAACAAATTTAATTTGCTTTTTGTTTATACATACCAATTTGCGAAGTCCACTACTTTTCAGGTTTAGTTACTTCTTAGACGTAAAAGTCAAGCTTAAACATTGAAATGAAAATGAAAATATTTAAAACTAAATACACACAAAGAACTGCAAGCATTTACGAAAACACAGTGGCACATATGTCTGTATACAGAATTTACACTAAATCAAAATTTATACCCAACACACACACACGCGCCCATTACTCTCAAAAGATATATGTATATAAACGAAAAAATTGCCACTTCTACAAATACATGCATACATAGAAACATAATTACCAGGTAATGCAAATTGTTCGCATATTTACTTAAACATACATACATACTATGTATTAAAAAAATGAGTACATACATGCTCACATACAATACCTAGCAAAAATCTCCCTAGCAAAATTTTGTTTAAAACTATTTACAGACATACATACATACTAAAGAAAATAAAGAAATGCGTGCAAAAATACAGTAAAATACTTTCAAAGAAAACAAAACTGGTCTGATACATAAAAAGAACGAAAACATATAAAAATGTCAGTTTAAATATTACAAATGCATAAAATATAATATTGCAAATTAAAATAATAATGATGATGATGATAAAACAGACAATTGTTATACGGTATTATTATTATACTTTTTCTATAACTTATAATTTATTTAATAAAAATAAATGAGAAAAAAATCGTAAATAAATTACAAAAATGGAAAAATAATGAAGTTAGTTTTCATTTTACACTGCGGGTAATCATACAGGCTTAGAAATTATTGCAAATTTATTTATCCACCCGTCCTGGCCTTGAATGACTTTAAGAAACTCCATCACGATAAGTGTTGTATATATGTATGTACATTAGGGTGGTCCTTAAAAAATCAAATGAACGACGGTCATTTTAATATGCCTGTAATTGAATTGAATATTTACCAATTCGTTGACGTTTATTTTAAGATCAATTACGTTTCTATTGGATTTTAATATTTTTTCCCCTCAGTGTAGCCGAAACACTGTCCGTCGTAACCGACTCCAATAGGGGCCAAAATTTATATAGTGATATCATCGACTATAGTAGCATCGACATAGGGGTTGAGACTAAGGAAATCTGATGTAAAAATTTGCTTCCTACTAAAGCTTTCGATTTCCCGAGATTTTCTTTATTGGAGCCATCAAATGCAAATAATACACATAATACATACAAAGCATATATCGCTAGCTTAGAAAGAAAAGTTGCTAAGTCCCATTTTAAAAATTTTACAGGAGAGGAAAAAATCTTTCTATAGCCATTTTCTTTAACTATTTCGCAAGACTTTGAATCAAACATTTTGCGCGTTTAAAGCAAAGCAATACTCCATAAGAATTAGAAGGATTCGATATTTATTAAAAGATGTCGCATTATTTTGGCCTCATCAGATTTGTGGTGCTTCTTTTGGACTTAGCAAATTTTCCTTTTATTGTTTATGAAGAGGAAAAAATAAAACAAGTACCTTTATAATTTTCGAAACGATGCGTATTCAATTTCTCTAGCCTCCCATATCAAAATATGAGTTTTCATAAAAAGTGGACTTAGCAACTTTTCACTCTAAGCTAGCGATATATCGAACTAGATCTTTCTTATACGCACAAACGCTTGTTTTTTTTGACAATCGAATATTTAACATTTACACATACATATTTTTCTGATTTTGTTTTTAATACGTTCAATATGCTCTTACATACGTACATTAGACTGCATCACCAAAAAAAGTTGCAGTTTTTCCGCCGGGATTGCAAAATTTGTTATATTTTAAGAAGTCCACCAAAATATTTCGGAAAAATATTAAGATTTTAGTGAGCTGGACCGATTTGAAAACATCTCCAAAAATGGAGTTTTTACGAATAAAAATGGTTTCTTAAAGAACTTTTTGAAAAAGGTCCCCTCGGATGACAAAACAGAT
>NW_023467135.1:0-6873 GCF_013731165.1 Rhagoletis pomonella
TATGTGTTTGCTTGTGTGTGTGGGCGCCAAAGAACAATAGGCGATTTCTGATCAGTTTTCTTCTATGGAAATTTGCTATTTAATCTGATGAAAATTGATGCTAATTAGTGCTAAGCTTCATATATATTCACATGTATGTATATATAAACAGCCATCTACACATACATACTAAATTTATACCAGTTTTATTTGTTCGCTTTGTGAGCTTAAAATTAGCTAAATGAGCCTGCAAAACATAATTCCCTGTAGGATTTTTATACTATTTTAAGCATTTATGTGTGATAGACATATTTATATGCCTACCTGTAAAAATAAACAAGTAATATTAGCGTCCCTGCAGACAAATTTAGAGACAGTCCGGTAGAGCCTAGTTCCGCCCTACAAATTTCAGAACTGTCTCTGAGCTAACTACTGCAAAACGTCTGCAGAGTGGGGCAGTTGAATCTTGCGTTGTGCTAGTTGCGCTATCGTCAAAGTTTCTCACATTTAGCATGTGAAAGCTTACAGAAGTAAATGTACAAATTTTCACATCTCGTACAATACCAAATCGCAGTGGAGGAAGTTGTGAGTTTTCAGATTAAAAACTTATGACGAAATTATGAAATTGAATAAAGATAAAAGAAATGAAGGTAAAATAAAACGAAATATGTAAACGAAAAGTAACAGATAATTAAAAAATTATAGCAAACCAAATTATTAAGGGACCATCCCTTGAGGTACCGCCTATCCAATAACAAAGAACAATCGAAAACAGTTTACGTGGTCCAAGGTTATCCATTACATACATAAAAAAATATTACGATGAATTAATAACTCTCCTCCTTTTTTTCAAATCGGCTAAAAAAAATGTGTTCCTGTATATCAAATGGGTAATATATATACTAAATATAAACCAAATCAGACCATAGTTGCGAAAATAGGTAAAATATATCGACTCCTACACCACCCAACGACGGCATTTGTGAGGAGTAATTTCTTTCCATTTAAGTTATATACTTTCCAAATATTAGGTGCAACTCCGTATTGCTCGGACTAAAACTAGCAAAGCTGTCAAAAAATAAAAATTCGCTCAGAGCGAGAGAGTAACATTGAAAAGTACGGGATCGCTTTCTAGTAAAAAAATGGTAGCTTCTATCAACTTCAACATAACCTCCAAATTTTGGGTGTAAATTTTTGCTTATTTTGTATGTAAACACACTCAGCTCAAACATGTAAATAACCAAAAATACTTTCAAATTCATTAGAATACACTTAAGCAAGTAATTAAATACTTTTTAACATGAATTCTTTTGTTTACAATTTGGTTGCCCAACACACTACAGCTGATCGTTTGACATATTTACCAGAATTTACCAACAAAAAATTTTCGGACTAAAACTGGTAACTTCTGACAGAGAGAGGACCTTATTTACGTTCTTTTTTGTCCTCTCAATAGTCAGGGAACCGAGTACGGAATCGATTTCCAGTAAAATCTGACAGATTCTGACTATATCTGACAAGTCCGCACACGTACAGGATCTCAACTATTTATAAACCGTATTGCACCACAAATACAGGGTTTTCAAATATCTCGACGCCTGCGTCACCTAGAGGATTAATTATTTCATAAAATGCAATGTCATCAGGTTATGAGCTAAGTTTGAATTTTCCATTTCTAGCTCATCGGAGTGTTGTTTAAAAAGTTATTGGAAGATTTGATTACAGGTGAAACATATTAAATGCTTTAAAAAATTAATACATCCAATAATCTAATCTTAAACCTTTTTTTCTCACAAACAGCATATTGTTCCACATATGTCCAAAATGAAATCATGAAGCCATAAATTCTGTAGACGGTGGCAATGGCCACTTCATAAGTCACCGCTAAGTTAAAGAACGAGTTGAAAGCACTGATTTGTATAGTTAGATTAAGAACCAATGCCACCGCACCATTTCAATCTAGCTCGGCGCGAGTTCAGAACCAATTTGATTTTCTGCAGGAGTTGTACATACATATACATATGTATATGTAAATAACTAATTTTGATGCGAAAACATTTACCTAACTCTAGTAACTCAATCGTTTTGGGATTAACAATATTTTAATGAGAATGAATAGCTTTTCATGCAATAGAGTTTAGTTATCTCATACACACAAATATGTATAATTAAGTGCACACGTAAATTAATTGCGGTTATACATAAGTACGAGAGAACAATTAATAGCTCAGTTCAAATGCAAGGTACAAGTTGACTGCTATTATAACACGACTCCACAAATATTTTAGTGCTCTTGTTTCAGAGTGAAAATTAGTGCGTACCGATGAATAAATCTTTACTGACTGTACTAGCTGGCCTAGTTAGCTAAGGCTGGTTAAATGCCTTAAATCCAACTTTAATGTCACTAAAGATACGTCAACCACTACCCCTCCACGTTGTTCATAGCCTTGGAGATTTTATAGTTATAACTCCGCATATTCCTTAAAAGAGAAGTGAAGATTGCCACCATTATCTTCGGGTCAGTTTAGTGATGGCAAGATTAATCGAATAACCGATTATAATCGATATAACGATTTAATTGTATCGAAATTTTCCTTTCGATTAATCGAGCGATTAACCGATTCATTTTTCAAAATAATCGAAAAGAAACCATCAAAAATTTACCAATTTACTCACACAATAATGTATGAATCAAAATAAGTTGAGATGTTTTTTACAACGCAAGCTTAACCTAAGTAGCTACTAAAAAATCACAGCCCAGGTATGCACATATTTTCGTTTTATTTCCCGAATTCGATGTTGCGCATTTTCTTCTTTTTTATATGGAAGAAAATAAGCAACACCATTACCAAACAGGAAAATACCAAAAGTATTGGAATTTTTCATACAAAAGTTTAATGGGCTACAAAACTACATACTGAAAATCTTTCTAAGAAAGGTAATTAAAAAGCTGGAATTTTTTGTTTATTATTTTTTTTTTAATAACAATAATTTTAATAACAATAATAATAATATTCAAAAAAAATAACTAAAATTAAATGACAAAAAAAAAATCTTGTCGTGCGCTATAAGTTTGACACGGGAAGTAAGTCAGTTTTTATAGCTTATAAATGGTATTTATTTATTTTCGATTTTAATCGAAATGACCGATTAATCGGTTAATTTCTTGCGATTAATTGCAATTATTAATCGAATGCTTTCGATTAATCAATTAACCGATTAATCGATTATTAAATTTTTTTTGCCATCACTAGGTCAGTTTTAATAAAACAGACAGGATGCTGTCCCGTCCTGGTGATTTGTCTCCGCGAAAGAGCCATCTTGAGCTAACGCCTCTTAACTTAGTTTGGTGTTTCCTCAGGACTGTCATCAGCCTAGCTGTTCGGACTCAAGATGAAAAGATGTGTGAGGATGTAACTTGATATGGAAGGGAAGGGAAGGGAAGGGAATCCCAGAACTAGTTTTTCCAAGCACTCGGGCAACATTACCTATTATACTTAAGTTTTAGAGAGAGGATTTAAAATTTAGGAAATACTGGTGGGGTTAATTGCTCCTCTGTAAAGTTACACGACTTTTTAATGAACCTTAGCAGTTTATTGAGCGAAAGAGTAGGTTCGGTTAGGTTAGGAAGGGGCATACGAATAACTAGTACTTCCAATCGGAGGCAGTTTTGCAGATTTACCCATTGCGAGTGCACTCTCTGAGTTCCAGGAGTAGGCACATTCTTGTAGCCGAGTTTAAATCATTTACTAACCAGGATGTAGCCGTGGATGTTTGATATTTTCACCTCCGCTATCTCCCCCAAGCGTGATCCCATATTCTTGGGAGCTGGGCATTGACATAAGAAGTGATGAATCGATTCCCATTCATCTTGATCCCGACAACTTCTGCAAAGGGAGCTTCTTGTCGGCCATTGCGACTGTTGAGGCAACGCGAACAAAATTACATACATATACAAAGGGGTATTCTCGGAGTCTTGCAAAACCCTTGCACGGTGCATGGATTGCACGGTAAAAACCGGTTTTCCTATGGGGCAGGTTATTGCAAACCGTGCAATCCGTGCACTGTGCAAGGGCTTTGCAAGACTGCGAGAATACCCCTTATATCTCTATTGTTTCCTTTGGGGCAGCTGATTTCGATTCATCAATGTGCAGCATTCGAAGCTGGTAACGATTTTATCGAGTTCACTCAGATTCAGTGATAGCAATTTTTTCGTATTCCTAGCAGACATTCGAATTCGTACATTTTCTCCGATGGATTCTGTGATAGCCCTGATTGTTTCATAATTTTTCTGATTTTTTACTCAACACAAAGTTTTTTGATTTCTGACAGATGACAGTTAGCGACGCACATGTTCTCACTAATGGCGGCATACACAGCGCGTCTGACTCGTAAGTCGGTTTGGATGGGTTTGTGAAAATAAATATGTGTTAGTTACACCAACATGACTCCCGTCATGACTCTGAATGATTCAACTGTGTGTAGTCGAAGGCGAGTCAACACGTACACAAATGACTCGCGAGTCAGACGAGCCGTATATGCCGCCTTTTAGACTTTCATTAAATGCTGCTCGATAAAGAAAAGCAAATAATTTTTATACCCGAGCGCACTTGTGCACAAGGGTATTATAACTTTGTTCACATAACGGTTGTTTGTAACAGGCAAAACGAATCGAGATAGATATAGACAAATGTATACATAAATGATCAGGATGAAAAGAGAAATCGATTAAGCGGTGACTGTCTGTCCGTCCGTCCGTCCGTCTGTCCGTCTGTGCACACGATAACTCGAGTAAAAAATTGAGATATCTTAACGAAACTTGGTATGTGCACTTCTTTCGGGCGTAGGACGGATGGTATTGAAAATGGGCAAAATCGGACAATAACCACGCCTACCTCCCATATAACGGTAATTTTCAGAAATACAAAAACTGCGATATTTTAGAAACTACTGAAGATAAATCACACAAAATTGATATTTATAATAAATTTTAGACGAAAAATAAGAATATTAACATTTTTTTGAAAATGGGCGTAGCCACGCCCACTTATGGTTACATGTGTATATCTTGGTAACCGCTGCATCAATTTATTCCAAACTTTGCACAGTTGTTGGCCCTGATACAGCATACTAAATGGCCGAAAATTTTAAAAATTGGACAATAACCACGCCCACTTCCCATATAACGGTAAATTTCAGAAATACGAATACTGCGATATTTTAGTAACTACTGAAGATTATTCACTCAAAATTGATATTTACATTAAGTTTTAGACGAAAAATAAGAATATTATAAATTTTTGGAAAATGGGCGTAGCCACGCCCAGTTATGTTTACATGTGTATATCTTGGTAACCGCTGCATTAATTTCTTCCAAACTTGGCACAGTTGTTAACCTTGGTATAACATACGAAATGGCCGAAAATTTTTAAAATAGGACAATAATCCCATATAACGGTAATTTAGAGAAATACGAAATCTTCGATAAATCAGTAATTATTGAAGCTAATTTATTCAAAATTGATGCTTGCAACAATTCGTTACCAAGAAATACGTTTAGGATACAATTTTGAAAAATGGGCGTGGCACCGCCCACTTATGATCACATATATGTATCTCGGTAACCGTTCTACCAATTTGTACCAAACTCGGTGTGGTTATTGTACTTGCCACATAGAAGCAAAACGTTGAAACTTATTGAAATCGAACTAAAATTACGGCCGCTTTTCATATAACAGTAAATTTCAGATATGCTTGAAACTTCAATATTTCGAAATTTAAGGACGCTAATTTACTCAAAATGGATACACCTCGGTTTACCATGTAGCGGTAGCTTTCGGAAAGGTGAAAAACATATATTTAATACTTGCGCCGGGTATTTAATGTTCGGCTCCGCCCGAACTTAGACTTTTTTACTTGTTCACTTTCATTTTGTGTTTAACAACTTTTTTTTTTGATAAATATGTAAAAATGTGCACACAAGTATAACAGCTAGCCTAACCGTGTTTTGTTTCTCGCAAATTCAAGTTTGCTATAAATGTAGGCTTCCTGACGGTCGGACGTTTTCAATCCCGAGCGCATGATGAATGCAAAAAGGTAAATGACAAGACAGGGCTTACCAACTCTTTTCTATTCTCTGCTCTTTCTTCAAAACTTGCATCTACCAGTCTGATATCATATCGTATGTTCGTATTTTGCAGAACAAGTTTTGAAATAAAGGGCCGAATAGATTTTTAGAATTAAAGTCAAAAGACAGCCCTTTGAAAAAAGGACTGCCCTATGAAATAAAGTACGCACGGTCACCGTAGGTATGATTAACAAAAAAAAAAAAAAAACAATTATGGACGCGGGATATCAGAATCCGCGGGACCCACAACATTTTGCGGCCAGAACGAGACCAAAATTCCTTCCCGAAGCTCCGAAAATTCAGAAACTATTCCTTAAAATGTTGTATGAAACTAGAACTTTTTTATGTTTTATTGAGACGAAAATGAACAAAAAAAAGCAAAAAAAAATTATTATTATCTTTTTTTATTACTTAACACACGAACAATTTTAAAAAACGTCAGGATGGGCGGGTTCGGAACTTAAAAAGTGAATTTCGCGATGAACGGGATCGGGATTGAATATTTAGTCCCATGTCCAGCTAATACCTACGCCTTAAATATACTGAATATTCACTTTCAGTTATATTGCCCACCAACTACACTCCACCCTAATAACCTAACCAAAGCCCCCCTTCCAAAATATTAAATGAAATATTCTTTTTCATGAGAGCATGGCAAGCGCACTGCCAGATCGTAGTATCGTAGCCATTTTTCATATAAATTTTGTATTAGTAAGCAAATCAATTCAAAATTAATATTTATGAAAGCAAGCGGAAGGATTTCGTTG
>NW_023467136.1:0-6872 GCF_013731165.1 Rhagoletis pomonella
TAATTTATTCCAGCCGGGTACCCTGTAATAAGGCAGGATCAATGGAGTCTGGAGGCCCGCCATATATTCATCGAAATTCTTGAGAAGGCGAATGTACTGAATGAGTTAGCGTGTTGTGATTAAATCGGCGGAATAATTGCCAAGCACTCGGTGTTTAGCATCGATCAGTTCATATGAGTTCGAACCAAGTTTCCGTGAAACATAGGCTCTAATTTTTGGTGGGGCTAGTTTTTGTGTATAGCCCTCTCCGGCCACGGACGGTTTAGGATTGGGAATGAACACTTCCGAGCCTATCTCGAAATGGCGTTCTCTTTTGCGGGTCAATGTCCGTTGTGCGGTTTGTTGATATTGTGCGAACTGTCTGTCTCGAATTTCATCAGCCAGAACTTTACGTTGTTCCACCTCCTGGGTATGGTATGGATTTACATCCAATAGTAATTTATATTCGTTTCCATCTTTCACATATTCACGACCGGTGTGCAGAAAATATGGCGTGTAGCCCGTGGCTGAATGCACTGAAGTGTTAATATCATGAATAACACGAGAAAGATGGTTTTCCCAAAAGGAATGTTCAAGAAGATCAGCCATGTGAGCACGTAATCCAAGTTTAATGCTTTTGTTTGTCGCCTCTACCTGATTGGCTTGTGGATGGTACAAAGGCGTTTTCATGTGTTTGATGTTATAATCGGCGCAAAGCTTTGCGAAAGTTTGACTGATGAATTGAGTACCATTATCTGATATAATGAGTTCGGGGCAGCCATTCACCGTGAATATATGTCGAAGATAATTGACTACGGATATGGCGTTTGCATTTTTCATGGGCTGCGCCCAGACATATCGCGAGTAACAGTCGATGGCTACGAAGATCCATTGGTTACAATTTTTAGAGATGGGCAGCTTACCGACGAAGTCAATCGATAATTGCCTACCCGGTCGTTTTGGTTCTCTATATTCGCCGTGAGGTGTTTTGGTGCTCTCATTACTTGGTTTAATGCGGTGGCATAGTTCACATTGCCGAACGTACTGGTAAACGGACTCATACATGTTTGGCCAGTAATAGCGTTGTGAGATACGTCTGTAAGTTTTCCAAACACCCTGATGCGAATGTTGGTTGTGGTTTTCATCGAGAACTTTGGCTCTATCAGAAGATGGTACACAAAGTGTCCACAGTATTTCCGCACTTTGATTGGAAAATTTCAATCGATGGTATAGAAGGTTGTTTTCGATTTTGTATCTATCTAATGGTTGTTTTGAGGCCATGGCATGCATTTTGTTGTACCATTTATCGCCAGTATTTGGGTCAATGTTAATAACGGACGTGATTGGGGAAAGATTCACGTGAAAATCACTCGGAAGGTCAATTGGGTTTCTGCGAACGATGTTGAGAAGAGCAAAAGAACGAGATAAGGCGTCAGGAAGTTCCAAATGTTTTCCTGGTTTATGAATAATTTTGAGTTCGTATGGTGATAATCGGATCGCCCAACGACATAAACGACCAGTTGGATCTTTGAGAGTTTGTAGCCAGCGTAACGCTGCATGATCCGTTACCACAACCAATTCACGACCCTCAAAATATGGACGAAACTTTTCGACCGCTAAGAGAACGGCTAGGCATTCCCGTTCGGATGCTGTGTAATTTTGTTCGGCTTTCGAGAATTTCTTTGAAAAATACTGAACCACCCGTTCATTCCCATCATGTTCTTGTACTAGAACAGCTCCCGCCGCGATCAGCGAGGCATCGGTATAGACCTTGAATGGTTTTGAATAATCTGCCATAGTCAGAACGGGAGTAGTAGTTAAATACTCTTTGAGTTTGAGAAAGGCTTGTTCAGCAGCGGTATTCCATTCAATGGGTCCCTTTCGGTTTCCTTTATACAATTCACAAAGGGGAGCTGTGATCTCCGAGAAATTTGGAATAAATTTACGGTACCAGCCTGCTGCACCAACAAACCGTCTGACTTCTTTTGCCGTTTTGGGCCGTGCGAATTCCACAATAGCTCGAATACGAGATGGATTCGCAGATAGACCCTCTTGAGACAAAACGTAACCCAGGAATTCCAATCGTTTACAGCAAAAATTCGATTTGGATGTTGAGATGGTTAAGCCGGCCCCAGCCAAACGTTTTGCAACAATAGCCAATATCTTAACGTGTTCTTCAAACGTCGAAGTGCAAATTATGAAATCATCCACGTATGCGAATGCATGTGGAACTAAATCCCGGAAAATTTTATCAATGAGAATGGCTAATGTGGCGGGTGAATTTCTCAACCCCATCGTCATGCGACGAAAAGCGTAAAGCCTGTTCCCGAATGCAAATGCTGTTTTCAGTTGGCTCGATTTTGCCAAGGGAATTTGAAAGAAAGCTTGAGACAGATCAATACTGGTTAGGTATTTTGCTGACTTTAGTCGTGCTAAAATCTGGTTAGTATCCGTAATTGGATAGGCATTTGGAACGGTGATTTTATTCAATTCTCTTGCGTCCAAGCATACGCGACAAGTTCCGTCTTTCTTTTTTACAGCCAGAATTGGTGACCGCCAAGGACTTTCTTCGATGGTCATAATGATGTCACGACTACGCATTTTGTCCAGTTCGGCTTGAACTTGTTCAGCCACGTATGGCGATACTGGATACTGGCGTTTCATGACGGGTTTTGCATCACCTGTGTCAATTACGTGTTCGATCTGATTAGTGACATTTAAGGGACCAGACACAGGAGTAGGATTAAAAAGTTTGAGAACGGCGTCCAACATTTGTCTTTGTTCTGGAGTGAGATTATGTGGAAGGCTGACGCTGGTCATTTTTGGTGTATCTATGTCACCGTCTAAACCGAGTGTGGAAGCGTCAATTGGCTCCAGATCACTACTCATAGAAGATACCTGAGCTGGTTCTTTCCCACTCCATTGGTTACAAAAATTAATAAATTCATCCGCCGTAACCATTTCAACTTTCGCGGATGCAACCTCTTCCGTATCACCTTTGGCTGTATTTTTTAAAAATCGCTCCACTTTTTCTTGGTTCTGCACCAGTTCGAAAAAGAAGGCCTCAAGGAATGTCCGTCCCATAATTGGGTGTTTCAGTGAGATCGGAACGACAATAGTTGGCACAATTCGGGTAAGACTACCGACCGTATATAATACATTCACTTTACCAATGGCCTTAAAAGAGATCGAATTATCGGCAAGACCAATGGATGTTTTGGTAGGTTGCAACTGTCCCCATTTGTGCTTCTCATAAAACGTTTGTGATACGACTGTGACTTCGGCTCCACCATCGAGTAAAACCGTATGAGAATGGTTGTTAACCATAATCGTGAGATAATCGCGACAATCGTTCGGAATATTATAGGTCAAACATTTCTCTGAGATAAAGAAAACATCGCGGAGTCGTGGTTGGTTAACTTGATTAACCGCGTCTTGTTTGTGATTAGGGACTGGAGCTGAAGTAGGTTTGGTAATTGGTGGTGTTCGTTCAGAACATTTGGTTGATGGTTCTTTGTCATCCCTTTTAGTTTGATTATATTCGTTAAGAATCAGAGTAGAATTATTACTGGAATTCGGGACTGAAGATGTGTCGATTTGTAGAGGGACTTCGGTAGAATGAGGATTATTAGAGACAGTGGATTTAGAAAAAGTTATGGATTCTGAGTACGATGGGCCACTATTCCCAATCGACTCACTTATGCGTTTTTTGAACACGGGCATTGGTCCGACGTCACTCCCGGTCGTGTACATTTGTAGCATATCACCCGATTCGGTTGGGTTCGACACCTTTTGAAGTGATGACCCCACACGAGACATTTTGCACATCGTAAATTTTCGTCCCCCTCAACAGTGAGAAATGGGTCGACGATGGTTCCTGCTTTCGTGTCATTCTCATTTCGATTTGTGTCATTTTTATAATCACCGACTGGTTTCGACTCCGTACGTTTCTGAGATGGTTTAAAGGGTTTCTTATGCTTGCCCACGTATGCCCATTCCCTGTCATCTGAGTCGGATCCAGGGAACGAAGCGGTATATTCCGAATGTGAAGAATCATCCGGCGAATCATGTAGTGCCGAAATTTCCCGTGGTTCTGATCGCTGTCTATCCGAACGGGTCCTTTCCGGACGGGATGTGGCAACAATGAACGAATGCAGTGCAATTCGCTGAGCGAACTCCCGCAATTGTTCTAACGTGTGGACTTGTCGAGTGTGGACGAGTTCACGAAGATGATCGAATAAAGTACCGATGATGATATCGAGGTGATCCCGTTCATCCAGGCCACAGGCATTACCCTGCAATTGGAATGTCAAGTCATCGATATGTTTCAACAGTGTTTGCGACCGTGGGTCGAATTTAATCTGCGCATATGACATTATTACTTGAGCCCGAGTATGTTTGTTGAGGAAACGAGCACGAAGTTTTGTGCAAAAATCCTGATAATCTCCGAACTTTCTCAGTTCGGTGAAATACCATTGTCGAGCGGCCCCCGTGAGTGTGGGTACCAAACGCGTAACCAATTCATGGTCGGGTACCCCGATCTTATATCGAAATGAGCCAATAATAGCCAAATAATCTTCAACCGATAGAAATTTTTCGTTTACGTGAACGCCATCGAATTGAGCACGTCCCATCCATGATGGTAAGCCTCTAAATTTCCTATCCATTACATCCGCTTGGGCAGATTCGTCGAATATAGTGGCTTGATTTGGTCGTGATTGCGGTGGACCGGATAGCGAATAATTCGGATATAAATGAGATGGTTCATTAATTGGTTCTTGGGTATGAGACGTTCTAACACCACGGTAGGTATTGGTCATTTGAGTTTGTAAGGGTGACGGACCAACCAAAGAAACATGAGGAGGATCCACCGATGGTGGTATCCAGGTATGATTCAAGGTCGGTGGCATGGTTTGGTTAATGTCACGAACGTCAGGTATTGTTGGCTGCAAATGAATCCGATCACGGATCATTTGCTGTTGCATCTGTGTTTGTGTTCTCAACAACTCAGACACCATTACAGACAGTTGGTGCAATGAGGGTGTTGGTTCCGTTTCGGCTGACAATGAATTAGGAACTGCTGGTTGAGCATTTGAATTAACCGTACTAGTGGTCAGGGTATACCGTGGTTCAGTTGCCTGAACCGAAATCGGTATATACTGGTTTGAAATCGGATCCGGTCTAGTTAAGGGTCAACGTGGTGATGGAACAGTATTTTGAGCCAAACTCATTGTTCCCCGTTCATTATCAAACCCATGGAAAGTCGAGTTCAAACTTAATCGGGAATCGCTCGTCGGGATTACCGTATTCGGTGAAGACATCCGAAGCTCACAAATCTTCGATTGAAACCTTCCGACCAGGTCCTCTTGGCGTGGAGCCGATTCAGGTTTTAACTTTAACCGAGCGGTTCGATAACAATAATGTATCATTTGATGAAGGCGACCCTGCGGTGTTAACGCCTCATTTGCATTCAGTTCTCGATATGCTCTCTCACATATTTCCAACTCACTCATTTGGTGTATGGCATGAGATTTTATCAACCATGGTTGGCCAACGTAAGCAGATATTTTACCATTGAGAGCGGTTATTTCGGTGTCGGTCCACTGAACTGGTGCTGGATATAGGTTATATATCTCACCTTCGATCTGACGCTGTTCGTCTGTCAAATAGGTTGCATCGAGAATGGGAAACAATTCCATGTTGAAAGACTCAAATACAAAACTGTAAACTCAAATTATTAAAAATTCGACCAGTCCGTTCTAAAGTCCGTACTATTAACGTCTAGGTTATAAGAGGATGGTACTCGATTAAAATCAATACAGTATTTACTTCAGTTTATTATTTAATATTATTATTATTCTATTCTATGATAGTGTGTGAGCTAAATCGGCGAGGAAAAAAAATCAATGTTCGTTTGGAACATGCAATTTCGAAATAAACTGATGCCGAATAAATCAATATCTATTTTAATATTACTCTTAGTATAACAAAAAAAAAATTCACGCTCAATTGGTTGTATGTCTCATGTGATTTTCGGTCCAAAATTTAATTTAATAATATTATACCGAACGTGGGCTGAGAATGGCGTTTAACGCACTAGCTCGGATCTTCTTATGGACCAAGTTGTTTGCTCCCGGGATGCAGCGAAGGCCTTGAATACTTAGGAGTATTACCTGTATCTCCTTCGGTCCCTTCTGTCGCCAACAAGGTACGCAACAAAGATCAAGACTATCCACCCCCGAATTTACCGGAAGACCAAATCAGACTGAGAATATTCAACCAGTTTGAGAATGTTAAGCGAAATTAATTTGATACGAATTTCAAATCTTATTGGTAATGAATACACGAAAAATAAAGAAAAAATGAAAAGTTTGGTTCAATTAGTATTGACCGTGTTATCGGTTGCGTTACTGGAACTCATACCGAAAGACGAAAAGAGAAAAAAAATTATCGGTTCAAAAATCTTGACCGTCAATGTGTGGTGTTACTTGATTAAAAAAAATTCAATCACCTTGCTTTTCAGAATTGGCGAACTGAACTGAACGAGAATGGTTATGACTGCTGATCAATGGTGTTCGCATCGCAAATCGATCACCATTCACCCCCTCGGAAATAAAAAATCAAAATATATACAAAACTTTTGATTGAAAACGAGCTCCAATAAAAATCAATTAAATCATGCCGTGTGAAGACTGAGGACGATAATGATTTACAGTGATTATGAATTCAAATAAAATTATTTGATTCAATCTCAATGACGATTTATAATAGCAGAATTTCTAAAAGAAAGAATTAATCCAAAATCGATTAAACTCGAATATGTATGGTTCACCGACGTACAATTTTGTGACCAACAAAATGAGAAAAACGACTAAAATATTTTAATTTTTCTT
>NW_023467137.1:0-6872 GCF_013731165.1 Rhagoletis pomonella
CAGAGTCCGCAAAATGCTCTGGAAGCAAAATCCGGAGGATGCATCAGACTAGGCCGAGCATAATTGAACTGCCATCAAATTATAACTTAAGAAAGCACTAGACAAGCATTTTGTAGTGATTTAAAAACTGGAAAAATTAGCTGATCATTAAAAACTGGACCTAAATTTTTGGCAATCTAAAAACTGTTCAAAAGTTGGACACACAATTTTTACCACTTAAAATGTGGACACGACTTTTTGATATGTCATTTGAAAGCTGAATTTTCAGTCTCAGCCCAAAGCGGTACATGGTTAAGAGTTTAAGAGATTTTTGTTTAATTTTTTAAAACCGGAAGAAGTATATTTGTAGGCATTTAGTGAGTACAAATTTTATGTAACGGTGCACAAATTTTTGGTGCTGTTTTCAAAATTTGAAATACTTTTTTTGTTTGGTCACTTAAAAGTGGAAAAAAATTTTTGGCATATTAAAAACGAGGCATAGTTACTTGTTTGTTTAAAAACACACTTTTTTGTAACCCAAAAACTGGGCATAATTTTTCAATATTCAAAATCCGAGCAAAAAGTTTTGACAACATTTTTCCTTTGCTTAAAACATGGATATAAATTGTAGTACTCAATTTGAAAGCTAGATTCATATTTTCGGTTATTGAAATCCTGGATATAATTATTGGTAATTTAAAAAATGGTGTTTCGTTTTTAATATTTACAAGGTTTTTCAAGCTAAAATTTGTTTGATAGTTTTTTATAAAAATAGGGCTCATGCTTTCACAAAAACTGCGCAAGACCGTTTGCAAAAAAAAAATAACAAAAAGTCAACGCCAGTTTTCCTAAATTTCACTATTTATATGAAAAAACCGTAAAAGCTGTCAGCTAAAAAAAACTATTAAAAATCCATGCGATTTTGTAGCCGCTCAAAACTTGCATTTACTTCACTAGAATTTTATAAGCTTGTTAACTGCACACCCAAAAACTGTATTCTAAAAATTCTGGTTAAAAAGCTCGAAATTTAGATAAAAATTTGTGGAATTTTTCTAAGTTCTGTATTAAGTTTGAAAATGTGAGATATATATTTTTTGTTAAAGTATAAACCGTATTTTTATAAAAAAAACTAGCTGTACCCTGCCACGCTTTGCTGTGGCATATTTCTGTTATATGGACGATAAATTATTAACGAAACAAAGATTACGTTTCACGTTTACGTATGTGTTTGGTTATGTAATAAGTACTCGTGTGCACACAATATTTGTTATTTTTCCACTCTCTGCATAGATATCAAGGATATCTGGTTTGCCGATACAGGAACACGCAACATCTGAGAAGCAATCCGCATCTAAATCTAAACCATACTTTTCCAAAGTTCGACCTGGAGCATTATTGATAGTGATTCCGAATGTCAATCGAATTGGGAATTCAAATCTTTTAAATTGAATTATCATCATTAAATGGAATCATGGGAATTCTTCACCTTTGAAAGGCCACGTTAAAATATATTCTTACATTACGTTCTTCATCAATTTCTTAACTGCGAGTCGCATTCCGTTGCAGAGTTTTCGCTGATTAATATTCCGCAACATGATAACTGTCAAACCTATTTTCAATTTCAGTATGTGAGGTCTCCCTGGAAGATCAATCGAGTTCAAAAATTTCGTTGGATGGTCTTTTTCCACAACGGTGTTTATCGACGTATATGCTATTTCCTCACGTTGAATGCTGGATTGAATAACATTAGTGGTATTCACCACAGTGAGCAAGTGGTCTGCCAGTCTAGTAAAAGCGCTGATCAGCTCAAGCAACGACTGTTGTCAATACCACTATTATTTAGTTGATAGGCCTCCTTATTCTTCGCAGCAAGAATATCCCGTCCACTGAGCCAATCGTGATTCCTCAAATTAAATTTCTTAATAAAGAAACATTCTTTCGATCAGAGTTGGGCATTATCCGAATAAATTGTTATTTAGATAATTATTCGAACAAAATTTTATCCGTAATATAATTATTCGCAGATAACTTATTCACGAATAAATTATTCGTGAACAAATTTCTTGCGAATAATTTATTCGTTATTTTAAATAATGAATAAAAACTCATTTTTAACACATTGAGCCACCTTTTACTTTTATTTCTATTGTCAAGGATTGTAAGTTAGCTGAATTTTGTTTACTATTTTATCAAGAATACTAGCCCATTCCCTATGGTTTCGCGGCCCCTGATAAGATTTTTTGCGTTGGCCAATGCAAGAATAGCGTTGAAAACCAAATATGGGTAAAGTAAAAATTCTCACACATATTTCTGCCAAAAAATAGAGCTCTGATGCTATATGCAAGAAAAAATTCCTTTCAATGTCATGAGCTTTACCTCCACTTGTGAGATCTTCTCTAAGCATGCGTAATCTTCTTCTATGATCTTGCAACTACAACATTGGTCCGATGCGTTAACCTCTAGTCTTATGTCATGTAGGCCAACAAAAGTCCTTGTAAGGATGCTGAAGAGCACAGATGTGCGTCCTCGATGTAAAATTTGGCCATTGATATAGGAATTGGAAGGATGTGGTCGAAACTTTCCTTGCTGATTCGCCGCTTTTAAAATATCCAAGAGCTGGTTTCCTTGAGTCTTACTGCTGCAGCAATGGCCGCCCGAGCAATTTCATCAAGCGGAGGTAGATGCCAGGTCGCATTTAGGGTATATGACGACGTGGGACATCGTAAATTCGTATAATATAAACATAAAAAACAAAGGAGTCCAGACATATGGGGTTTCTAGAGATTTCGACTGCAGCACCATTATGAATTGCAACCTGATTGTACAATAAGTAGGGATTTTCTAAATAACTCAACTGTAGCGCCACCTAGCGGGTCCATTTTTCGCATAAGTATTTTTCATCATGCAGGAAGAACACATTTTGAATTTGAACGAAATCAGTTCATAAATACGGCTTTTATAAATAACTCGGCTCCATCGCCACAAAGGAGTTTTCTAGTAGCCTTTAATAGGACTTAATGCGCATGGAATAACCTCCGAAAATTTGATTTAAATCTATCTATTATTTACGAATAACAAGAAAAACAATTTATTCATTTGTTATTCGTCATTCGAATAAATTTTGCCCAACTTTGCTTTCGATCAGTTCTCCTGTCGATGTTTCTAATTTACAAAAATTATCAGGCAATAAAATTCGTCTTAATCCCTCATTGACTGGCAGCTTTGCGTTCCCAATGTCCAGTTATTGTCGCACGAATACTTCAGCTGCAGTGTATGTATGTTCGTCTTGTCGCAATGTTGACTATTTCACGCAAGCATTTATCTCTCGTGTTAATCGAGAAACTACAGACAATGTTTTCGTAAAATCTCCTGCGAGCAATATCCCGAATAGTTGAACGTTTCCACGCAAATCCCGCAACAATGGATCCAAAGCCTCAAACGATTTTTTATGTGCCATGGTGCACTCATCCCAACCAATGAATTTAATTTTTTGGTAAACTTTTTTCATACAGGATGCTCTGGAAATATTGCACGTGGGAGTTTCGATGATTTATATGTTCAATGGCAGCTAAAGAGCTGAATTGGCAATGTTTCCACCTGGTAATAATGTCGCAGCAATTCCAGACGAAGCGATAGCTAAGGTAATGTAATTTTTTGATCGAACCGTTGCCAGAATCCATCTGATAAGGAATATTTTGCTAGTTCCTCCTGGCGCATCCAAGAAAATGGTCCCCCAACTCCGTCATTTATCATTTGCATATTCTTCGTCTACTTTGGCTTTGTAACCGCCTAAGCCATTTTGGCCGAGCTCCACAAAGAACGCCAGTCATTTCCCTCTGTGCCAACTTGGTCTCTCCATTGCCATGGGTGCTTCCTATTCGTCTGCTACCATCATCGGCTTGCGAGTTGAATTCTTTTACACCTGAAACTTCGGTTCCTATTGAACAACATATCTAAGCCAGCGGAGCCGCTCTATATTCATTCGCTGCACTATGTACATTTAGTTGTAAAGCTCATACAACTCATCGTTCCATCGTCTACGGTAACTCCCGTCGCCCATGCGTAGAAGCCTGTATATCTTCCGTAAGATCTTGCTCTCGAATACTCCAAGAGCCGCCTCATAAAATGTTGTCATTGTCTAAGCTTCTGCGGCATATAACAGCTCGGGCATGATGAGTGACTTATAGAGTGCGGGTTTTGTACGTCGAGGCAAGAGTAATTCTGCGTGGGTTTTCCATGCTGATATTTTTATCGGTGATAGTGCTGGTTCCCTAGTAAATGAAATTCTCCACTTTCCCGAAATTATAACTGTCAACAGTGACGTGGGTTCCAAGGCGCGAACGCGGTGACTGGAGATACTTCGTCTTGCCCTCGTTTACCACCAGGCGCATTCGCTTTGCTTCCTTATCCAGCTTGGAAAAGGCAGAAGAGACTTCGCTATTTTTGTTACCGTTCATGTCGATGTCATCGGCACACGCCCTTGTAAAAAAAAAATGTTCCTACATAGTTCAGTTCTGCAGCTCTTATTATCTTAACATTTGCATCATGCGGTCGTAAATGCTCTTCTGCTTTCGCTTTAATTTGGGAATCCTTGATTGGGAATAGTTCACAATAGTAATTATAATCATAATCATAATAACATTATCTCATGTTATTCAAAATTTCTTTACTCGCAATATACGTAGTAGGCCTTGGCGACCCAAAAGAAATTTGCTTACGATTAAAAGTTGACTGATTTATAATGCTAGGGAATGGTGTCAACAATTTTATGTTTTCATTAAGTATTTCTTAAACAGCTTTCATGCGATAGTTTTTTGTTTTCGGTACTCTTTTATCATTTGTTATTTGTTTCAGTAGTTTTTAGCCGACTTCAAAAAAAAAGGAGAAGGTTATTAATTCGTCGGATTTTTTTTTATGCATGTTACCGCATAACTTTGGACCACGTCAACCGATTTCCAGATGAACCCATACTAATTTGGTTTAGATCCGATCATTGGATCATGAACGGTACTATTACACTTTTATATGAGAATTGGAGTCGGTGTGTTGTTTGCTTAAAAATTACTTGTATATGAATTTTTTACATTAAGTAATTTGTGTACCAGCTCTTCGTTGATAATATGACCACTTCGTTTGATAAGATAGTGTAAATTCTATATTTATTTACAATGTTTGGATTTTGAATAAGTGGAAAGATTTAAAAAAATTCCCTAGTAAAGCTTTCCCAAATACTTTTCGTTTGGAACCAGTTATGTAATATTTCATTTAATTTCAATAGTTCAGTCTTTACTTTTAGATAGATGATAATCCTATAAAAAATATTTCCAAATCAAGATTTTTCAAATACCTTTCGTTTGGCACCCATATTGTTCCTCAAACATATTTTCGATTGTAAGTCTTCTTAAAACTCTTTAGTTTGATACCCACATTGCAATATTTCACTTATTTAATCAATCCAAACGGTCCACCCTAATGCTTAATAATATATGTACATATGTACGCATGCATGTACACTAAGTGGTCCAAAAATGTATGTAAAAAAAAAGGTCGGATTTTTAAAGAAGAAGTTCTTAAAATTCTCCAGTTGTGCGGAATTTCATAGCACGGTTATTCGCAAAGCGAAATAAATTTTTTCCTCTTCACTCCCTGCCGGCAATAATGATCCGGTTCTATAGTGAATGTCCTAGAAGCTTTACAGTATAGTAGGTGGCAATTTCAAAATGAGTGCGAATCATTGTTCTACAGAAATGCAATATACATATACTTATTTTAGACGAAATACCTTAAAAGTTTGAACGTATAATAATATTGGAAAATCACATCCATTGGGCCAATTGCAACGCAGGAGCATTCGATATACTCAATGGTGCAACAGGTCGATTTAAACTGACCTTAACGGCCCCTTTTCTCACTTGGCTATTTTTAGTAATAGCTGGACTTCAGCACCACTTGGCAGCACGTTTTTGCAATAGTATTGCATACATATTTAAAACATTAGCCAAATCGGATCATAAATAAGATTTGTAGTAATAACTCTACTACAGCGCCAACTGTCGGATTAAATTGTGAAATTAAACCATCCAGAGACCCACTCAAATACACAAAAACTTTCGTTAAAATCCGTACAACCATCTAGGAGGATTTCACTCACAAACACACCTACAGAAGAATAAAAAAATTAATTCAAAGAAAGCTAAAGGTCGGTACGTTTGTAGGCCTCACAACCCTTTTCAAATAGCCCAAATTTTCTCCATGAGTACGGGCTTGATTTCAACTATATACATATCTCGATACGAAGTTCCAGTACTGTACCATGAATACTTTCAGAGATATGCAGTATAAAAATTCGATTTATATGGGAGGTGCCACGCCCCCCTTTCCAACAGCTGCCCTCTTTCTTCATCCTTTTCCAATAGTTCCAATTTTTCTCCAAGAGTATGCGATTTATTTCGTACATCTCCATACAAAACTCTAGAACTCTACCAAAAAATTTCCAGAGATAAGCAGTATGAAAAATTCGGTTTGTATGGGAGATGTCACACCCCTTTTTACAATAGGTAAAATTTTACTCCAAGGGTATACGATTGATTTCGTATATCTCCATACCAATTTCCAAAACTCTACCATGCACACTTTCAGAGATATGTAGCATGAGAAATTCGGTTTGTATGGGAAGTGCCACTCCCCCTTTACATATAGATTTTTTTTGGCCTAAAACCATCCTTGGGACACGTGCGGCAGTTTCCAAAAAAATCGGTTCAGCCGCTCTCGAGCCTTGCGAAAACTAACAAACGGCTTTCTAAATATATATTAGTATATATATATATATATTATATATTATAATTATATTTTGACAGTATCCGTTGTTTCTGATTGGCGCAAAAAAATCTTGC
>NW_023467138.1:0-6871 GCF_013731165.1 Rhagoletis pomonella
AAAAATACAAAAGAAAGATAGATATTTGTGAGTTAGGGAATAATTAAGATATTGTTAATAAGAATTAGATAATTAGGCAAAGAAAAAAAGAGGAAGAAAAAAAAATATATAGATATACATATATCTATAATAATAATAATCATTAAATTCAGATTCAGTTAGTAGTAGAAGTAAAGAAATAGTATAAGAGGAATTTTATGTGTTAGGTTTTGTTTTGATTCAATTTAATAAATGAATGTGTATTCTAATGAAATTCGGTTGAACATAGTATTATTATTTAATATGGAATGCTAGAATTTTCAGGTTGGTGTGGGTGCTGCTTAGGCGCAACACGGAGGGGACGTGGGTATATTACAGGTGACATGACGATTTAACAGGTGACAAACGTTTGACTGACGGACTAGGTCAGGAAAAGGGGGTTTCGCATGATGAACTAGGAGCTCCGGCGGAACTCAAGGCTAAGTGCCGTCGGCACTTAGAAGGGGTGGGATGGCTCCAACTGACCGGGACAGGCTTCCATTTTCTCCTTTTTTTTATATTGGCATGACAGAAAATTTTTGTTTGTTGTAGCTGAAGGTAGAGAAGTGGCAAACAACCCCCCCATTTGGCCGTCGAGCTAGCCTGGGCCAACAAGCATGCCAACCTGCCACTTTCCTCTGCCCGAACAGCCAGCTACACAACAATGGCGCCCAACGACATAGACCAGCCTTTTGTTTCTTTTACGTAATTTTTCTACTTTTGGTATTTCTCTGATTTTATTATAACTTTTCTTTTCGGACAGTTCAGGTTTTCTCTCGGCATCTCAGCTAAAGTTCTTTTTGCTTGGTTGACTGTGCTAGGTGAAAGATGTAAAGGGGGGAACACAAGTCTTTCTATTGGAGTACCTGCGATGGATTTTTAAAATCTGAGCAGTGACATTCAAAAGTAAGAACTGTGTAGTTTTCGTACTAATTGAATAGGTTCAAGCTACCGAGCATATGGTTCGAAATCGTAAGTTCGTGAGGCTTATCGAAAACTTTCAGTGGGGATCTATCACATCAGATGGAGTAGCAGCTAGACGTTAGGTGAGTGCCTGCAGTTTGCATGTGCTACACCATTTGATGTGATCCTAGTTGACATTGACAAGGGACAGTAGACATACGTACGAGAAATATCCACTACGACCTCTGCCTACGGCAGCACCACTCACACACCAACGTATGTCAATACATTTTCTAAAAAGTAAATACGCGTTTTTTTTTTGCTTTGATAACCAAAAACAAATAAATAAATAATTTTATTTTTCATTACTTTCATATTACAACTATTTTTGCGTTCTAGTTTTTTTTTTTTGAGATTTTTGCTCTGAACAAACTATTTACATTTTCTTTGAATTTTTACATTGCCATTATTTTTATTATTATTTATATTTTTGTATTATTATTTATTGTAGCTTATTTTATTATTACTTTTATTTATTTATTTTTTCTCATTTATATTTTTACTTTTTATTTTTGTAACTTGTGAAAAGGGGGAGGAATACCCACATTTTATTTTAAAATCCCAATAAAGGCAGTTTTCGTTTTAAACTCAGATATTTCCTTATTTTGATATTTTGAGTTTTTCTACGGTTCTTTGGTTTCCACGCGATTATTTTTTTATTTTTTTTATTTTACACTACACGCGAAATTTATTTATGGGCTCAGTCCAGGTGAATGGGGGAAGAAGAGCGTGAGCAAAGACAGTGTCCAGGGTTAGGCATTTTTAGTGACAGAAGGGTGACTAGGAGCGTAGCCACCCACGCAGATTGACACAGGCATTCCGTATCCGGTTGACTTTGTTCCCACCGACTTTTTGAACAGGTGCACCGCGCGACTCTTTAGCTCGACCAGTAACGCACCCCACTCAAGTGTAACCGTCACCAATAATATCCACATAAGTACAAGAGACCGGAGTTCGACTTTCGCGGAGAAACTCGAAGAGGCCTTGCAATTGACAGGAGATAGTCAGCACTTAAGGCAGAGCGAAATTATGGAGCAAGATAATCTGCAACTGCCCCAGGGTGCTGCAGCTTCGAAGGCGAATGGTGGTGGGCCAAGCTCTGCATTGAATAACATGGAACAAATGATGGCGCTGATGGCCCAACAAAATAATATGATGGCTCAATGCATGAGCGAGGTCCGCAACATGCGCAATGATGTCTCGCAGCTCAGCAACCGTGTGACAGATGTGGAATCGTCTGCGCAGGCAGTCATTAACCCACCCGCTATGGCATCAACTCCTGAGGCAGGAGCTCAGCGAGGGGATGGTGGATACCAGCGCAGAGAGAACCTCGTAGGGAGCAGGCTAGCCAGGGTAGGGCAGAAGAAGCCACCAGGTGGAAGAAGGTTCACCTGGACAAGTGGCACGTCAAGTTTGATGGTACCGGGAAGAACATCACTGTAGAAAGTTTTATTTTCAGAGTTGAAAGGATGCGAGCGCAACATGATGTCCCGTATGAACAGCTGTTTTTCGATTTCCATTGCTTGGTCACGGGCAATGTACTTAAATGGTATTGGAAAATTGTCGAAGACCACGCTGAGGGCCAGAGTTTTGGCTACTTCGAGCTGAAAGCCGAACTATTGAGCCATTATAAAACTGCAGAGTCGGACTACGAAATAATACGGGAGATCATGGAGCGCAAGCAAATGCCACATGAGACATTCGACGACTTCTACAGTGATGTCCACAACTTGACGTTCCGCTTGCGCCAGAAAATACCTGAAAAGGAACTAGTGGGCATCCTCAAGGCCAATTTAAAGCCATACCTGGCAAGCCTGACTTTCTCGGCGAAAATGGACACCTTGGCGAATCTGAAATCCGAGTGCAAGAGAGCTGAGAGACTGTTCCGCGAAAGTCGAACAAGGTCCAGAGGCGTTAACGAGTTACAGCATGTGTGTGATGACGAGCGAGTGGAGGTAGAAGCAATCAACGCAAATAGCTTCGAGCGCAGTTAGACGGGTGTACAAGGCGGTCAGGGAACTTCGAAAATCAACCGGATGCAACCAAGTCGACCTCAGCCAGTTCCCAGCAGCAGTTCTCCCGGTGTGCAGGCAGCTCCAGGTCACAGCTTCTGTTCGTCGCCCTTTCACCTGATGATCTGTTTCAAGTGTGGCATGCCGGTCGACTACTACACAAAGAATCCTGAGGTGACTAACAACTGCAACTCTACGTTTCACAGCATGGTTTGTTTCGCGTGCGGGGGTGACATGTCATTCTGTGTCTACAAGCCGAACCTGGGAAACTTGAAACTGGCGGAAATTTCCGGGAATTCTTGCCAGGAAGCGAATCGCCCGGAGAAATAAAATCAGCCGTCAAAATATTAAGTAGGGATAATAGTGTTAGCAGTGGTGATGGTAATATTAGAAGTAAGTTAGAGGATAGAGAAGTAGTTATAGGAAAGAGTTTACATCAAAGGAATTTAGAATATGAAGAAGCAAGAAGAAGGATTTTTGCAGAAGAATTAGTCAAGAATAAGAAAAGTAGGAATTTTAAGAAAATTGAAAAAATGAGGGCAAAGCGGGAAAATTTTTGGAAGGAAGAGAGGATGGAATTCTTAAAATTAAGGGACAAAATATTCGAACCGCCAATGGTGGCGAAACGCCAGTGCTAGGTGCGATTGTTTTGCCGGTGTTATGGGATGGGGTCTCGAGAGATCTCGAGTTTTTGATCGTGCCCGATTTGCAGCAGGAGGTTTACCTAGGAATCGACTTTTGGAGAGCTTTCGATTTGGAGGTTGTCAGTAGGGGTGTTAGAGCAAAGAGCGCGGTCGTTGCAGAGCTCGCACCCGCCGAGGGGGACTTGTCATTTGACGCGGTGCAGCATGATTTAACGCATGAGGAGAGCGTAGCATTGGAAAAGATAAAAGCGCAGTTCCCATCGTTCGCCGTACTAGGGCTTGGAAAAACAGACCAAGACGAGCACGTCATCGAAGTGACGAATGAAAATCTTCCGGTCAAACAGCGGCACTACCCTATATCACCACCGATCCAAAAGCTAGTGTATCAGGAGCTAGATAGAATGTTGAGTATGGGGGTCATAGAAGAAAGTAACAGTAGTTGGAGTTCCCCCGTCTCTCTGGTAATAAAAGGCACTAAGAATAGATTATGTTTAGATGCTAGGAAAGTAAACGAAAGAACAATTAAGGACGCATATCCACTACCGCACGTGGAAGGAATCCTCAGCCGACTACAGAACACACGCTTTATATTGGCTATAGATTTAAAAGATGCGTTTTGGCAGATTCCATTAGAGAAGAAGTCTAGGGAAAAGACAGCCTTCACAGTTCCTGGTAGGCCCCTGTATCATTTCACAGTTATGCCTTTTGGTTTGTGTAACGCGGCTCAGCGTATGTGTAGATTAATGGACAAAGTCATACCGGCTGCTTTACGTGAGTGTGTGTTTGTGTATTTAGACGATTTGTTAGTTTGTTCCGAAAGTTTTTCGTCTCTTTTGTGTTTGTTGGAAAAGGTCGCTAGGTGTTTACGTGAAGCCAAGCTCACAATCAATGTTGAGAAAAGTAAGTTTTGTTATCGGGAAGTAAGGTATCTCGGGTACGTGGTAGGCGATGGTTGCATACGAACTGATGCAAACAAAGTAGCAGCAGTAAGAGACTTCCCTGAGCCTCGAAGTCCGAAACAGCTTCGGCGGTTCCTAGGGATGACAGGGTGGTACCGACGTTTTATTCACGAGTACGCAACTATAGCCGCACCATTACACGACTGTCTCACCAAGGACCGGATAAAAAAATTCACTATGACTGACGAAGCCAAGGTTGCGTTTCAGCGGTTGAAGCAAAGCTTGATCACTGCACCAGTACTGACTCACCCGGACTTTAACCGACGATTTTTCATTCAGTGCGACGCATCAACAGACGGTGTAGGTGGAGTTTTGTTCCAATTAGACGATGACGAGAACGAAAGACCGATTGCATTCATGTCGGCGAAGTTGAACAAAGCGCAGAAAAATTACAGTATAACGGAGTTGGAATGCTATGCCGCAGTCTTAAGTGTTAAGCGATTTAGACCGTACATCGAAGGACTGCCGTTCACTATAATCACCGACCATGCCAGCCTAAAATGGCTGATGTATCAGAAAGACTTGTCGGGACGGCTGGCCAGATGGAGTCTGAAACTGCAAGCTTTCAACTTCGATATCCAACACCGTAAAGGGGCACAGAATGTCGTGCGAGATGCGCTTTCGAGAGTCGACATGGATGAAATCAAGCTGAACGACAGAGTTTTGGACGTTTGTTTGGACTCACCTTATTTCACGACGGAAGAATATACACAACTTAAGAAGACGGTGACTGAAAACCTAGACAAACTACCGGATGTGTGTGTTTCAGACGGATATGTCTACAAGAGAACACAGTTTAACAGGGGGACTGGACAGCAGGAGGACCAAACCTGGAAGCTTTGGGTACCGTCGGAGCTGCGGCGAGGGTTAGTAGAGTCGTCTCATTGCTCACCGTCGGCCGGACATGGAGGAATCCATAAAACGTTGGCACGGATCCGAGAGAAATACTACTGGCCTGGTATGGTGGCCGATGTGCAGAATTTCTGTAAAGACTGCGAGACCTGTAAGGGCTGCAAGGTCCAAAACTCGTTCAACAGGCCATTGATGGGCAGGTAACACGTCACCGAAAGACCGTTCCAACGTTTATATATAGATTTTATGGGTCCTTATCCGCGTTCTAGTGATGGTAATTGTTATGTGTTCGTCTGTCTTGATCATTTCTCTAAATTTGTGTTCCTCAAACCAATGCGTAAAGCGACAGCAGTAGAAGTTGTAAAATATCTAGAAAAGGACGTTTTCCATGTTTTCGGCATACCAGAGTTCCTACACTCTGACAATGGCAGACAATTTGTTTCCGAGTTGTTCACCTCGTTTTTAGATAAATACGGAGTTAAACATGTAAAGACTGCGTTCTACTCGCCACAAGGCAATGCAGCCGAACGGGTTAACCGTTCAGTACTCCAGATAGTGCGTTCCTATATCCAAGGCAACCAGAAAAACTGGGACAGGTACGTGAGTGATGCCGCGTTCGCGCTACGCAGTGTAGTCCACACCGCGATTGAACAATCGGCCTACTATGCCGTATTCGGGCTGCCGATGGTGCAACATGGCGCATCATACGACTTACTCCGCAAACTAGAATCAATAAAAGACACAGAGTGTGAAGTAGTTACTGGTTCCGACAAAATGCAGCTAATCAGAGAAAAAATCCTCAAGGAATTGAAGATTGCGCATGACAGGAGCTCAAAAGTGTACAACACGAGGAGCAGGGAAGTGAGGTTTCAAATTGGACAAGTGGTGTATCGCCGAAATTTCAAACAGAGTTCACAAATAGATAATTATAACGCCAAACTCGCGCCGAAACAAGTTAAATGCGTAGTTTTGGGAGTTATCGGCAACTCAATGTATGAAATAGGTGACACTACTGGGAGAAAGATCGGCGTATACCACGCTAAAGACCTATTTGTTGCATAAGTGTGTTCCGTTCTATTTGGTTTTGTTGCTGTTTGTTTGTTTGTGAAAGTACCAAAATGTAGTGGAGTCCAGTGTCTGCATGGAGATTTTTTTTTTTGTAAATAGGTATATACTTACCTAGGCCAGGCTGACGACCAATAAGTGGTGTTGGGACTGTTGGGATTTGGTGTAGGGTATTAGCAAGTACAGCAAGTTACTTGAAAATTGTTAGGTAGTGAACCCAGTGATAGGCTATTATAGGGTACTAGGGCAGGATCAGCATAAGGAGATATAGGTAGTGACTCGTTAGACAACCAAGCCCGGCATATAAGCGTGGGTCGAGGCCACACATTGGGCCATCGTTTAACATGGGGTGCACACG
>NW_023467139.1:0-368 GCF_013731165.1 Rhagoletis pomonella
CTTAATATTGTGTGAACATTTTGTTTTGCTTAGCTGTCATGCTACACCTCCTCTCTTTAAAAGAATGCTCATACATTTGGGTTAATGTATGAGTATTCTATTTCAATAACTTATTCAGTAACAATTAATTATTAGGTAATAAAATGTTTGGCTCACTTAGCTTATCGTTTATTGTTATGCTATTGGAAAAAGGTTTTCTTACTTTATTTTGTTTACATTTGTTTCACATGTGTCTTTATTGTACTGACTTTTTTTGTATTTTGAACATGATATGTTGTATTTAGTTTTCTTTGGTTTGTGTGCCTGTTTATTAAAATGGATAAATGAGTGTTTATTGTTTGGTTGTTTTTTTTTTTTTTTTTTTTTTT
>NW_023467139.1:468-6870 GCF_013731165.1 Rhagoletis pomonella
TTTTTTTTTTTTTTTTTTTGTTATTACTAGTGGAGTTATATTGCTTTAAGTCTATTCTTATGAATTATAATTTCTTTATTGTTTTTATTACTATTTCCTATGCTATGCGGTATTAAAGTAAAATTGTTGTTCTCATCGATATTTTTTACTTTGTAGTATCCGTTATATCTATTTTCTAACTTATGGGAGGCCTCTTCTCTAACTAATACTAAATCTCCTATGTTTATTTCCTTACTATAGCTACTTTTATCATAATTTGTTTTTTGTTTTTCTTTAGCCTCTTGGACTAATTTCCTAGCTCTTTGCTGTGCTATTTGAAGTCTATATTTTACTTCTTTGTCATAAGCTTCGTAATTGTACAATGGGCTGATTTTATTTTCTTTTAAAAAATCGTAGTTCGGTGGGTTTTTTGCAAATATTAGTTCAAAAGGACAATATTTACGTGTGGTTGATGGCGTCGTATTGTAACAATACGTGAAATACCTGAGGTATTCATCCCAATCATCTTTGTCACTGGATATGTATGAACGTATATATTCATTGAATGTCCGGTGACTGCGTTCTACAGTACCCAAAGTTTGATGATGATACGGTGTTGAAGTTTTATGTTCAATTTTTAACAGTTTACACAGTTCTTTGAATAAGTTGTTTTTGTATTCTGTGCCCATGTCCGTCATTATTGTATTCATGCGTCCATAAATCAAAATGAAATTTTCGAACACTGCTTTAGCGACTGTTGTTGCGTGTTTGCTTGGGACTGGGATCGCTACCAAGTATTTGGTTAGGTCACATATGATGGTAACTGCATATTCGTTTCCATTTATCGATTTCGGTAATGGTCCGACTGTATCGATTTGTACAATATCAAATGCCTTCGGAGGTGTCTCCGTTATTGTCATTGGTTCTTTTATATGCTTATTGGTCTTATTCTTCTTGCAGTGGATGCAGTTTTTTATGTATTTTCTTATGTCGTTTTTCATATTCAGCCAGCTATACTTCTGCTTGATTTTATCTGTCATGCGATTTATTCCTGGGTGGCCACCACTAATAGGATCGTCATGATATTTGTGCAGAATTTCTTTTATTTTCCCGGGATTTGTCACATATATAACCTCTGGGGTTAGAGCAATTGTTAGCTTTTTGAGAACTTTGTTACCCATTTCTATAAATTTGCCTACAGCAGTATAATTACTTTTAAACAATTTGTCCCCTAAGGACAACTGTATTTGTACAAGTCCTAAATTGCCGGCTTCTCTTTCAAGCCTGGTAAAGAATTGTCCTAGGTCAATCTTATCCTCAACAATTAGGTTGCTTGTATCCAAAGTGCTACAAATTTTCTTTCCTTTTTTGAAATATAATTTCGGAGGAGTGAAAACGAGCTCGACATGTCTTTTTACTTCAAATTTATTTAGCGCTTCGTAAATTGTGGGGTTCTCTTTGTGACTTTCTTTATTTTCAGCATTACTGCTGGTCTGTTTCGCTGCTGATCTTGTTGTTATTTTTAATATTTTACTTGCTTCCACTGACATATCTTTTAAGTTTGTAATTGTTATGCGGGATAATGCGTCCGCAATATGATTTTCTTTTCCGGCTATATACTCCACTTCAAAATCGTACTCTTCTAAATCGAGTCTTACTCGTGTCAGCTTAGATGAAGGGCTCTTCATCGAGAATAGGTATGTTAAAGGACGATGGTCAGTTTTAACTAGAAATTTTCTGCCATAAACATATGGTCTGAAGAAGGTTATGGCCCAATGGATTGCGGCCAATTCTTTTTCTATTGTGGCTTTGTTGGTTTCACCTTTGGTGAAGGACCTAGAAGCGTAAGCAATTGGTAACTGTTTGCCATTATGTTCCTGGCTAAGGACTGCCCCACAAGCGTACCCACTAGCGTCTGTTGTTATGCAGAATTCTTTAACGAAGTCTGGGTATTGCAAAAGTTTTGGACTAATTAATGCTTCCTTTAAATAGGCAAAAGCTTTTTGACATTTTTCTGTCCATTCGAAGGAAACATTCTTTTTGCAAAGCCTAGTTAATTTTCGTGAGTGTTCTGCGAAATTCGGTACGAATCTTCTGTAAAAGTTGCAGAAAGCTACGAATCTCTTAACTTCATCCGCTGTTTTTGGTGTTGGGTAATTTTGAACTGTTTCAAATTTGCTCGGGTCGGGTAATATTCCCTTGTTTGTACATTTATGTCCTAAATAAGTTACTTCTTGGCTGAAAAATAGGCATTTATCTGGATGTAATTTTAGGTTGAAGTTTCTGCAAGTGGAGAATACGTCTCTTAAATTTTTTAGCATGTGGTTTTCAGAACGACCTAATACAACTAAATCATCCATGTAGAGAAATGCTTGAGATGGCTTGAGGCCTGCAAATGCTAGGGTCATAATTCTTTGGAATGAATTCGGTGCTACTTTTAATCCGTAGGGTAGTCTTTTGAATCTATATGTGCCATTATCGGCTGTAAATGAGGTTATATCCCTGGAGTCGGGGTGTAATTCGATTTGATGAAAACCTGACATAAGGTCTAGGCATGAAAAATATTTTGCTCTTCCAAGTTGATCTAAAATATCGTCAATTCTTGGAAGTGGGAATTTGTCTGCTGCTAGCTTTTTATTTACCTGTCTGTAGTCTACCACTAATCTCCATCTTTTTTCTGTTTTACCTGGGAGTAATTTTTTAGGGACTAATAAGATTGGGCTATTATATTCCGATATGGAGGGTTCTATTATGTCATCTTCGATTAACTTATTTACTTGTTTGCTTATTTCTCCTTTTTGCGTTTGAGGCAATCTATAATTTTTTATGTAAACAGGAGTGTCATCCTTCATGTATAATTTTTGTTTGTAGAAATTATTAGAGGAAATTGGTTCTGTTTCTAGTGCAAATATGTCTATGAATTCTTTGCATAGTGTTGTTAGTTGAGAGTTGACAAATTGTGGAAAGTTTTTTGTTAACCTTTTTAATTTCTCTGTATCATTGCAATTTTTATCGTGTGTGGTTGTTTTAATTAGTGTGTAATCGTCTAAATTTTCGGTATTGATCTTGTAATTTTGAATAGTTGTGTTTTTATGTGTTGTGTTGATAATTCTAACAAAAGTTTGATCTTTATTTGTGATAGTGTTTGCTATGAAAATGCCTTCAGATAATTGTTGGTGTGGTATGAAGATGTTTTTGTTATCGGTGTTTACTTTGACTTGTCTAATGACTTCAGATCTAGCAGGGATAGTAAGTGTGTTGACAGACAGACAATTTGTTAGGTGCATTGTTATTGTTTGGGGGAAATCATATGGCCTTAGGATTAATTTATCCTCTGTTTTGCCATAATCTAAAATACAATTGTATTTCTTTATGAAATCTAGTCCTATTATTCCATCGCATGGGATTGGAAAGTCGTCTTCTACGACATGGAATTTATGGTAAATTAGAAGGTCATCACCTTTTAAATCCGCTTTAATTGTGCCTAATGTGCTAGTTATTCCTTGACCAATGCCCTTTAAATCTGTAATTTGTTCTTTATTAATTTTGTGAGTTTTACTAATTTGATGCATTTTTATAATGGAAATGTCTGCTCCCGTATCAATTAAAAAATTTGAAATCGAATTATTTAGGGATGTCCTTGTGGATATATAGCTGTTTAGATTTAGGTTCAGTACACATATTTTTCTTTCTATTAATTTTGAAGTGGAGCTTCCTGGTTTTCCGTCTGGGTGCAGCTGCGCACATTGCGGGTCTGGTTGTAGGATCTATTGCCGTTTTGGGCTTGTGGTCCTCTTCGGTTATTATTATTATTGCTGTACGACCTCGAGTTATTGTTGTATCTCGGTTGTGGTCTGAATCTCCGATTTTGGTAATTTCCATAGTTGTTACTTCGGTATCCTCCCCGGAAATTGTTCCTGTACTGACTCTGTTGTCGTACGTTCAAAATTGTATTCGAGCTGCCTGTTATTTCGGTACAGCTGTTGGTGAACTTAGAGATCGCATCGTTCATTGTTGTGAACGTTCCCGCTTGCATTATCATTTTAACATTATTGTTGGAGCTGTTTTTACACATTGCCTTGACGGCTGCCTGTGTAGAATATCTCGTTGCTAGGTCTGGGTTTAATCCATCCGAGATATATGCTCCTTCTAGTGATCTGGTAATTTTTTCTATTTCCGCTGTGTATTGGTTAGCAGTTTTACTACGTTGTTGAACGTTTAGAAGTTTAGCGGTTAAAACCTCTACCGATTCACCTATTATCGCGTTTTTGAGTTTTGTTTTTATTTGTCCAATCGTGTTTTCATTACTGATGAAGTTTCTTGCCGTTCCTTTTAGCTTGGTCTTTATCATTGTTATTGCTAAAAGTTCGTGCTCATCCTTGATTTGATCAAGTATGTCGAGGGCATCTAAGAAGCTGTGTAAGTTTTCTGGCTTCCCATCAAACTCTGGGAGTACTGACGAGGCGGTTTTAATGAATTCGACTACTGTTTGTACCATTGTGACGTTTATGGTTGAGATGTTTACTTTTTTGGTGTCTTCCCCTTGACTTAAAGAGGGTGATGGAGTCCGGCTTCGGACGCGTTCTGACAGAAGTAAGTTAAAATCAACCTGGAGATTCTCCTCTAATGTGGTTGGTACTGTTACTTCTATATTGTGTCTAGATAACGAAGATACAAGTTTATCTCGTACTGCAATAAAAATTGGTAAGCTTCCTTTTGGTGTTCTGTGGTAAGTATGCGATTTGCTACATTGATCACCTGTCTAATGTTATTAAGGGCTTCCAAGATTATGTTCAAATGTTTTACTATAGTTTCCGTTGTTATAGGAATACTCTTATTTATACATTTGTATGATTTACTAGCTTTAGTTTTTTCGTCAGTTAATGTGTCATGGATTTCTTTCCATTGATTCATTTCTGGTTTAAAACTTTTGGCATTTTTGAAAGTTGTTTCTTTTTATTGAGAGAGTTATACGCGTTGTTGTACATTGTTTAATTGTCTCAATTTGTTTTTAATGTAATTTTTTATCAAGATTACCATTGCGACAATTAAACATGTAGCTACGCATGCAAAAGCGGTCAACCACTTATCGGGAACTTCTTCCTTGTTTTCTATGATAGGATGTGGTTGATATTTAATTACTTTAGTTTCGTAGGTGTTTTCACCTGAGGTTTCTTTTCCTACTTCGTATCCTGCTATTCCTATTAATATGCCGTTTAGTGCAATTTTCCACCAAGTCATTTTTATGTTAATAATATTTTACGGTTGAAAAAAAATGAATGAGAAAAACAATTTTCCTTTTTATTATTAGTTCTTGTTTTTTAATTTAATAAAAAAATTTTTTTTTTGTATTTTTATTAGTTATAGCTATCTTATTTGTGCTAACATTCTCCTTGTTTCTTCTTCCCTAGTTTTTGGATTTATGACGTCTACTAAGGTGATTTCCCTGTTCATACTATAAATTTCCTAATGATCCTTTTGGTGGTTCTGCGTTGTTGTTGTTGCTGGGTTCCACCCATTTTTGTGCAGATCTTTTAGTTTGGTTATCAACTTCTTCTTTTGTTGCCCGCGACTGATGTTAATTATTCGCTGTAGTTCTGCACATTCTTTTTGGTGCCTTCGCTTTCTACCTCCACGTTTTTTTGGGTTTATGTTCGCAGCTTATTCGTTGCCTAAACTCTTGTAAGTTGGCTTTTTGGCGGTTTTGCCTTTGCCGGTATTCCTCTAGGGATATTGGTTTGGGTCCTATTACAATTTTTGTAGGGATGTATTTGGGGTATTCTTCTGCGTTTTTCGATCCTTCCGGAACGTATTCCTCTACCATAATGTACTGGCAGGGTCTTGATAGAGTTGGCAGGGTCTAGATTTGGGTTGGTAGGATCTAGCTTTGAGCTGGCAGGATCTAGCTTTGAGCTGGTAGGATCTAGCTTTGAGCTGGCAGGATCTAGCTTTGAGCTGGCAGGATCTAGCTTTGAGCTGGCAGGGTCTAGCTTTGAGCTGGCAGGATCGCCATGTAAATATTGGAAGGCAGTTTAGTATTTTCTTAGCTCTACAGCCGCATTTAGGTGAGCATTAAAATGCCCCACAATGATTCCAAAAGTAAAACGCAAGTAAAAACGTTGAGTCTTAAAGTTGGAATGTTTTATTCGGCTCATCGCCGTTCTTTTATATGCTTACAATCTACCTTATGAGTAATCTAATTTACAAACTTACATTTCTAAGTTGTTAGTCATGCTTATGATTCTACATTGTTGTGCATGCATACATAAATGTATATGGGTTCAATCGAGTTTATGTTATTGGAGAAGTGCAGCGCAAGCTAAATTGATTTGAGTACTTTGGCCTAGTTATTGCCAAAAGTATATTGAACTTTTTACTTAATATTGTGTGAACATTTTGTTTTGCTTAGCTGTCATGCTACAC
>NW_023467140.1:0-6869 GCF_013731165.1 Rhagoletis pomonella
CATATACATATCAGTTATTAAATGCTAACTTGTTGCATGCCACACATGAAAGAGAAAATCAAACAAAGGCGAATAAGTAACAAACAGTAATAGAAACTTCATAATTCTGCTGAATGCCAGGCAGCATTATTGCGCCCAGTCGCCCAGTCGGGCAAGTGGTAGGTGGGAAAGTTTTGCGAGCTTGCGATTTGAGCCCGAATTTTTCGTCATGGGAATTGCCAAATACATTTAAATAAACTCAAATAGCTGCCGTTGCTGCAGCTACTTTAACTGATTTCCAAGAAGTTGCACTAATAATGTGGTCACGCTGCATTTTATGCACCGACTGCTGGTCGTTGAGACGATTGGCTAGACTTTGTCGCCAACTTGAAGCTTGCAACATTTTTACCCTTTTCCGCTCTAAATATATTGATATGCTTTTGTTTTCAAAATTTTTTGTTGTACACATTTATTTACATAGCTTAGTTGTACAAAAAAAAAAACCAGCACTTTGCTCCATTTACCTTGCTTTCTTCGCTTACTGGCTCGCAAGCGCTTTTGTTCTGCGGCGCGCAGGCGTAACGAGTGCGGCATGCAACAATGCATTTCATTGCTACCACCGCAGCAGTGGCAAGCTTGCTTTTGACTTTCTTTGCACACCATCAGTGTGGCCAGGTTAGCCTTTTTGAGGCTAGATTTAATTTTATGCCATAGCCTCAGAAACTTAGATCTGACTTCGTGGCTATTTTCTGGCCTTTTTTATCCGGCTTCCAAAAAAGGAGGAGGTTATCAGTTCGTCGGAATATTTTATTTTTTTTTTATTTTTTTTATGTATGTTACCGCATAACTTTGAACCACGTTAACCGATTTCGGTAATTCTTTTTGCATCGGAAAGGTAGTGTCTCAGAGGTGGTCGTTGAATTATTACAATAGCTGTGCAAAGTACCTGAAAATGCTTGCTTAGCTTTTTAAAAAATAATACAAAGAAATTTGCTTTAAATTGTATTTTTTTTCTGATGTAGAAAATATTAAAATTTTTGTATTTTTCTTATAAGTATAAATCCTAAACTGAACTTCTTTTTTGCATTTATTGAAGTATGTTTACGAGAATGATTTAAACAATTTTTTTCTAACCTTTTTTAAAAGCGAATTTAGCTTCGCGTTTTGCGAGCATCTGGCCACACTGTTTTTTTTTTTGTTTTTATTAAACAGCGGTGCTTTTTGCAACGACATTTTAGTTATTTTTGCAAGCTCAACTGCTACTCTGCACTTACAGGTAGTTATTTTGTTGATTTGTTATTGTTATTACTGTTGCTACTTGATTTTTTTTTTGTGTTGCTTGCCACTATTGTGGCATAAGCGGAGTGATTTGCATAAAGGCTTTGCATTCAATGTAAATATGTTTATTCGTATTTCCTGTGAATGTGATTTTGATAAAAATGGTTTGCACGATTTTGCAACAGCCGATAAAAATATGAGTAGATAACTACAAAAAGCAAGAACATCGAATATTATTATTATTAGTCCCAGTGGTTGTCTAGCTTACGTTGAAATGACATAGGGGCGCAGTCTGCATGATATACAAAACTTTTTTTTTGTGCCGAAGCATAAAGGGTAGGAGGTCGAGTTTTAAAACTATTCAACTATAGAATCAAAATCGTCAAAGGATTCGGCTCTGCACTATCTGATTGGAAAGATCGAAAGCGCTTTCGAGGGCATTCGTCCTTCCACTGTTCGTTGGATCGATGCAATGTTTCATTAGGACGAAATCATATTGCACTTGCGTAATACTCAAGTGTGAAGACTAGAGCCATGAGAGGCTACCTACACTGGTATCTTCTGATAGACGAGCACTTAATCAGACTAAATAAGTGCGGTTAAGATGCCGTTAAGTACGCAGATGGCCTTGGAAATTATAAATAGTTACGAGAATATTCGGCAGTACAGTCTCGAATGTTTTGAGTGCAGCTCTTCGCGTGGTTTCAAACTAGTGTGTCAATAAGGGTCTCAGCATAAATCCCCAGAAAGGTGTTCTATTGTCTTTTTTACAACATGGTATAAACCTAACCTTATTTGGTCACTGCGGGAGTGCTTCAATATGCCGACGATATCAAATATTTAAGGATTACGCTAGAAAAGAGGCTTAATTGGCACTCCCATCTCTCAGAGGACTTTTTGGAAGAACATAGGCTCTGGTGTCAAGGCTAATAAAGCGGATTTATCGCAAGATCATCCGCTCGGTTATGTCATATGCATTTGTAGTATGATTACAAAAATCACTGCAAAAACTGCCTACACAACACGGCAAGCTACCTGTTTCTCCGTTACCAGATCAATGAGAACTGGCTCATCTGCTGCACTAGGACCGCTTCGAGGATGAACTTAAGATATCTGATTTGGCAGAAAGTTCCTAGTTAAAATCACAAAAGTGCCAGATTGGGTAAACTGACTGTACAGAAATGGATGTCAGAGCCGATGCATGTCTTTGAGCCTAGTATCAAACTTGCCATTTCCATGAGCAGACAGTCCAAGGTATTCCAGTCTGAAATATTTGCAATCTTAACCTGCTCCAAATAAAACCTTAAAGAGGACTATAGTAAAATGGAACCGCTTTTGGCTGGCGAGTTGGCCTGAGAAGGATATTTAACTACCTTTTTAGACTCGGAACCAATTTCATCTCTTCGGCCATGGCCACGCACTGAGCGCCTTTTATTCCTGAGCGGCGCTGCTCAACCACTCAGAAATTCCGTCTTTCAGATCGCAGTGTGCTACACCCAAGCATTTATCTAACTAACGAACCTAACCTAATAAAGTGTTTGTGCTAGTATAATTTTATGCACTTTTCATTACTTAAGTGAAATAATTGGGTGATTATGTAAAGCATTTTTAAATAGGCAAGAAAATTAAGGGTTAAATTCGCAAGACGTAAAAAAATTCAAGTGATTATCACCAGGTTTTCAGCACAGCTGTGTAGAGAGTATCTTCAGAAGAGTAGTTACATACCTATTTGATTTTCTGAAGTTTATTTCGCTTAGAAATAAGCTTTCTGCGTTAAATTTCAACCCAAAAAGAAATGCAATGTGTATTATTAACCCATTCTTATCGAGCTAATTTTTCAAAAAATTCTCTAAAGATTAGCAATATTTATAGGTTTTAGTTAAGTTTGTACTTAAATTCGCTTTTAGTTAATTTTTTTATTCTTAACCTTTTTACTTACAACCAATGCGATCAAGGCACAGAGACTTACCTGAAAAATACGAGAAAGTAAAAGAGTTATTTATTTAGTAAAGACTTTTATATGAGAAATAGAAAATATAGAAGCTGGTTATTTTAAGATATGCAAAATACTTATGAAAATAATATGTATTTGTATCTGTACATACATATGGGGCGATTCACGTCCCAGGGGTATTGAGCGGCGCAAAATAAGCTACTTTTCGACTAGCAGCAGACTAGGAAGCAGAAAGAAAATGTGGAAAAAATCGAAACTTATAATTTCTAAAAATTATTATTTTTTGAATTTTCCCATTTTCACGGTGAGCATTCGAAATGAAATTTTATTTGTAGTTTTTCTCAATGATGGTCATCTTTTATATCGTTTTAAGTAATCTCAATCGAAATACCAGGTCTTTTATCATAGAAATCATTAATAAAAAATCGATTTTTTTTCCGGGATATAAAGCGTTTTAGAGCGCCCTTAAGCACTTATCGTGTGCGCCATATAATATTGTTATAATTTTGGAACTACTTGATGTTTGAATCTGAAACTTTCGCAAAAACTTCCTTAGATGCTCATCTACAATATTTCATTTAAACAAAAAAATTATTTCAAACATTTGCATTTGGAAAAAACACTCTCAGTTCTTAGATACATATACATATATGTATGTGTATAGTATATCGAGCCCTAACCGCCAAAATAACGTAAGCGACACTTTTTTTCAAAATTTTCCTTTTGATGCAGAAATATTCCTAGAGCATTTCTGCATCAAAAAGAAAATTTTGAAAAAAAAATTCGCTTACGTTATTTTGGCGGTTAGGGCTCGATATACAATTTTTTCTGAAAGTAAAAGTCCTGCAAAATTAAATGCCAGTTAAGTTAAAAAAGATGTTCCAGAAACTTTAAGTCCATTACATAATACCCAGTGGAATGAAGGCATATAAAAATACTTCCAAATCTTTCCAAACACTTTATCCCTCCACACTTAACAGCTTGTATCTGACCAACTTTTGCTATCCTTTGTCAACTCTCTGTCAACATGAAGATGACTTAAAAATGTTCACCTTGTCACCTTAAAGGATGTTTGTTTATGTGCGGCGACCGTCTTTTAGTAAAACAGTTTGCTTTTACTTTTAATTAGTTTTCCTTTTCAGCAACACAAACAATTGGCAAGCAAAGGTGGCTAAGTAGCAGCAGTTGCCCCCCCGCTGGACGCACAGCAACCATAGGCATTTATTTAAGTGCTGGTATGTTGTAAATTAACTGCTTTTGTTTGCCTTATCCGGAAACCACCCCTGCCCGTTCGTTCCCCACTTACTTGTGTTATAACATTTTATTATTATAAATGCTGTGTGGTTACTTTGACAAAGTAGCAGTTATGAAAAACATTCAGCTGTGGTGCAGTTCTCCATCTTTATTACGCTTGCATTTTGTTTTATCTCATTCCATTTTTTTTTTTTCTTCTAAAAAGTAATTTTGTTTAGCGGTTTTCCATGCCCGTAAGATTAGCAGCTGCCAAGCTGTGCCTCATTTTAATGATGGCAATTATGAGTTTCTTATCAGCAACTGCGCTGTCTTTGGATTGCTCTTTTTTTCTCCTGGTGATACTCAGCGGCCAGTAACTTGCCAAAAGTCTTTTTAATAGCTCCGTTAAATTAATGGAGTTTCCTTTTTTGGGAGTTAAGAGTAAATACTTTTAATGAAGCGCATTTTATGAGGAGCGGCAAAAAATAAATGTAGGATTAAAAGACTTATCCCTCGATAATCAAGTTGGTGAATATTTAGCATTCCATTTTGAACAAAGCGAATAAAAAATGTAAAAAAGTTAAGGGAAGATTAGTTAATGTAGGTTACTTTTTGATGAATCAAATAAACCGCTTCTGTCCTGATGAAATACTTTTAAATACCGATGCAGACGGCGCGTTTGGTGAAGATGAACTTAGACCAATATATAGGGAGAAATCGTATGTCCTTCCACTCGATCAATGAAGGTGGGAAAAGCAATAATGCGAGCTAAAAACAACTGGAGAACCTGGAGCCGACGATATACCGACAGCGCTGTTTACAGCCTGTAGTCGCAACTTGGTCAGATCAGCACATGCCTCGTGACCGGAATATGAGTGTGCGTTTCCCAAACCTCAAGTAAGGTAATCCTCCTTATGTGCCCATTACCGCAGGATAAGCCTTATTAACTTTGCGTATAAGGTCCTGCAGATGATACTGTGTGAAAGACGGAAGCCCTTTACAAACCAACTGCTTGGAGCTATTCATCCCGGCTGTAGTCCTGGCAAATCCACCAATGATTTTATTTTTGCAGTTCGTCAAGTCCTGGAAAATATCCTCAAGATCAAAGTATAAAATGGAAGCATCAAAATATATTTTTTACTACAATAAGAGAGATCTTTTGGCATAGATTTAGAGTTTTTTTAACGGAGACTGTAAATATGCGTTATTTTTTTTTTTGATTTTAAAGGCAGCAAAATTTAGTAAATAATTTTTGGGCTGCTGGAATACTTTGGAATTTTTTGTGAAGTTTTCCATACATTTAAATAGGTACCTTGTGAGATAATTTCGCGATTGTTTGAGAATTTTCCCAAATTTCATTGGGATTTTGGGTTGGGTTTTCAGAACTTTTGATAGCTCGGGTTTTGTTAAAATTTTTGTGGTATGCTTTCGGGATTCTTTGAGACTGTTCGGAATTTTTCGAAAATTTCTTTGCAACTTTTCGATATTTTGTGAGACTTTCGCAGGACGTTTTAGACATTTTTAGAATTTTTTGAGATTTTCTTCGGCTGTTTTCGGGATCATCACACTCTTTAAGTCACTCGTCATGCCTGTGCTAGTTTATGCCGCGGAGGCATGGGAAATGAAAGCATCTGATGAAGTGGCTCTTGGAGTTTTTGAGCGAAAGATTTACGGGTCTTTGCGCGTTGGCAATGGCGAATACCGGATACAGATACGAGTGCAGCGAATTAAAATCCAGCGGCTTCGCTGGCTAGGTCATATCGTTCGAATGGACAGAAACGCTCTAGCTCTGAAAGTATTCAACGCGGGTTGCAGAGGAAGAGGAAGGCCTACTCTACGTTCAAAAGACCAGGTGGAGAAGGACTTTACTTGGCATTTCTAATTGGCGTCAGTTGGAGCTTTTTTAAACTTTCGTGCTTTGGCAATTTTCGTGCGTCGTGAACTTTCAGGTCTAAAATTTAAACTACATAAATAAATTTACCTATTTATGTCCAAACATATATGTATAAATATATATCAAATTTTTTTTCATGTGAAAACATCTAAAAAAAAATTATGATTTAACTATAATTATAAATTAATTATGTTTAATATAAAATGGATACACAAATATTCGGTTTTAAACTCTTGTTGTTTTTTTTTTTTTTCATAAATGTTTGATCACTAGTTTCATACTTTGATGATTTCTATCCTTTCTATACCGCTCCTATAGATCTAACAATTTTGACCTGTAAAATAAAAATTCTGAAATAGCGAGCAACGGCAATCGTCGGAAGTGTTGTTTTATTTATTTTCTATTTTTTTTCCTTGCCGCATATCATAAAAATCTTCTTTACAGCTACTCATGTATCCACCAGCAATTTCGGATCATCATCTCTAATTTTACCCTCCACTCATTCTAACATTTGTAAATCAGAAAATATCA
>NW_023467141.1:0-6863 GCF_013731165.1 Rhagoletis pomonella
AATAAACATTAAATAAAAGTGTACGTTTTCTGCAGGAAAATACATTAATTTTTTTTTAATAAAATCAAAACTTCTAAAATCACAAACAAATGTGGTTTTATCGGAAGTTCACAGATGTAACGTGGCAACTTAGCTCGTTTTCACATTTTTCGGTCCGAAATTGTAAAATTTTTGTCCATGACGCGCCACGATTTTTGTACAGGTGGGTCAATGTGCCTTGAACACCATTTACATATATACAAAAAAATTATTTTATTTATTTTTTAATATTAAAAATTTCTATACTTCAAAGCCTTTATAAAAGTATATTTACATATATGCACGGACGATTTTTAATATTTTTCATCCGTAAGCAAATCTTCAGTACCATAAAAGATTCAAACACAGCAAAGTACAAGCAATGCAATGTCCAAGCTAGTGCTACTCCACTGTACATGTGTATATGAATGTATGCATGTATGCGTGTAAAAAATGTCAATTCCAGTTGGTTTTTAACCCATTTTAGCGGACATAGTTTTTTTGGTTTCAGCTGGTTCCAACTGTTAATGAAGCACAATTTTTATTGTTAATCTTGATGAAAGTTACATGTATCGTCGAGAACATGGTTACATGCAGAATTTTAAATTAATTAATATTCTTCTCCATATTAAATGTACGAGTATGGCTTTATTAAATGTAAACTTATGCGAAAACCTAAATATTTCGTCAACCAAGGGTTAATTTTGGTGGCGTCGTGGCAATTCGCAGAAATTTAATAATTTGTCTGTGGTTGGGAAGACGAAAGCAGAACAATCGTACATATTTATGCACATATTTACATTTATAAATGCACACATATATATGCGTTTGTCTTCTTGGACGAATGAAAAATTTCATATATGTAGTGATTTAGAGATCTCCGTTTCAGTAATGTGCCGTGGCGTGTACGCTAGAGGCGATCCAACTTTTTGGCGTCTCGCCGTTTGTCTTGGTTCAAATCCCCGACGGACCAAGTAATAAATTTTATTTTTTTTTTTTAATTGTCATATCCATATTCGATTTTAAATTTTACTATTAGCTTTATTTAAAATAATATAAATGGATATGTAGGTACAAACGCATGCATAATTTCACATAATCGCTCAAATTTGCCAAAAGTTACTGAAAGCTTTATTTTTTAATAGAATTTTTCATGGAATTAAAGCGGTGATGACAATGGTGTTTATGAAACAAAACACCCACCAAACTGTCGAATTGTCACTGACAATACGGAAAATGCCGTTATGTCGTTACAAAATTATCACTGCCACTTTATGAAATAGGCCCCTAGTTGCTTCAACGGTTGCATCGTGTGTGGTCAGCATTAGACTCAACTCATCTGGTCTATTCGAAGCCGCACATTCTGGACTTGTAGACTTTAGTTATCAATTAATTTGAAAAAACTGAAGAGGTCCCATCGCAGCCGCCTATATTTCTGTAATGACCCAAAAGTCGTAGTTAGCGCCCAACTGTAAAAGCTAACATAATTAATTGCACCCCGAAGGACTTATGCAACTTAAGATCAACAATGCTTCTGAATTTTCGGCTGGACTGTACAAGTTTGGGGCGAAAGTCTAGACATGTGCCAGTTGTTAAGGGCAATTTTGCTTTATTGAATATACGCCCTAAAATTGCAGTCTCAGTATACTCAAGTAGCCCGAAATAGCCGCTCACGGCATTCGATGTACAGATGGTCATATCGACGATTCTGTAGTGGAAAGTAGAGCCCTTCACGCCCTTCAAATTTCTTATCATAATGAGAATTGCTTGGGGCTTTCGAAAACTCTTTTAATGGCGCCAGTGAAGTCTACATAAAAAATTGGGACTACGAAATGTGCGAACTTTCGCAATAAGAAATGAATTGAGGATCTTTTTGGTTTTGCCCCAATCCGATAAGCAAATTATTTCCAAATAATAGTAATAATGATAATATTTTGGCGTTTACACTTTTTCTAGGTCTTTGGATGAGGTTTTCCTCTAATTTGTTGTGTACGTCTTGCTCTTACACCAAATTGCCCGACTTACAGTTTTACGCCGCCTCCGAACGAAACTCGTTTTTTATGAGAAGCTTTTTCGTGCAGAAATACACTCATAGGTTTGCCTTTGCCTACCGAAGGGCTAACTTCTTCTTCTTATTTGACACTAGAACCGTTTGTCGCCTTCTCCAGTTCTTTGAAATTTTGCGCCAGTTGCTCATCAAAACTGCGGACTAGTCATTTTGCGCTTGCGCGTCCAAAGTAGCACCTGTCGGCAAAAGTTATTCTTCGCTGTATCTCCAGACTGACGTTATTGGTGGTATTTATGCTGGATCCTAGGTAGACAAAATCCCTCACTCCTTCAAAGTTATGAATGCCAACACTGGAGGTACTTTGTCTTGTCCTCCTTCGCTCTTTACCTTCTTTTTCTGGCCTCTGCAGTGGCATCGGCATGTCTGGGGCCGCCAGGGAGGTACACTGAGCATATGGCCTACACTTATGTGTTTTCTCCGAGAGATAGATCCACCTTCCTATGCTATGGAATTAGAAAGGCGTTAGGTATCATCAAGCATGCTCTAGGCCTTCTTCGTTGAAGGCGCCATTAAATACTCCTTTATCTGAGTCTCATATATGTAAGTATCCAAACTATAGGCAAAGTGGGGTGATACTTTCGAAATTTCTGTGCTAAAACAGCTGAAGACATCTTGTAATATTGTACGTTAACTTCGTGTTACAGACACTAACGAGGGCCTGATTAACTCTGACATAGTTCTCCGTTTCTTGTCATATAAATACGACGTTATGATTTTGTACTTTTTTAGTATTAATTTACAGAAAACCATGCCACTTTTTACTGTGCAAATATTCCCCTCTGCGTTTGGTCGATGAGCTACTTCAGTCTGTAAGTCCACCACTTCTTAAAAAGTCTTAATTTAACAAGACTTGTTGCCTGGCTATTCAAAAATATAGCGCAACACCCGCGGTTTCTGGTAAACACAATAAGAGTTTATCCCTGCTCTTATGCGTCAATCCATTTGGATACAGTCTGGGTAGATAGAACTTTGAAATCATTGAAATTGTACTCCCTTCTTTGAGCTAAATGAGAGTGAAAATTGTTTCCTGCCGGTTCTTTAAACAGATAAAATCAGATTCCGCGCGTATCCGTAAATCAGGATTTCAATATGTACGCGGTCATACTCAAATGATATTTCTGTCCACAATTTCGGTTCTTACAACCTAAAAGCAATTTATAAAGTAGATTTGAAAAACATATATACGGTAGTAGGTAACAGAATCTACTTTGGGCATGATTTATGATCTAAATATAGGCCAGCAATTTAGATTTACCTTATTTTAAAGGCTACTAAAATAACCGTCGATCAGTAGGTCGTCTTTTGTATGCACGGTTTTCAAATGCCACCCAATTTCTTACCCATTATTTTCCTAGAAGTAGGCAAAGCACTGCCGATACACGTCTGAACAAACTTCAAATGATGGCTCCACTGTTGGTGACAGGAGCAATGATAGCGTGCTCAACCGCGGTCTTAGAGTCTCTCCTAGATAGGACCCCACTCCACATATTTGTCCAAGCAGCAGTAGCTTCAAGGAATTTTCAAAAGAAAATCTGCTTTGGAAGGAAATTTCTGGTCAAAATTCCAGATCGAGATTCTGGTCAAATGGTTTAACAGAAGTAGATCCCAGATAAGTACATTGGTACACAGACGGATCGAGGATGGACAGGGTGGGTAAAATAGGAGCGGGTGTTTTTGGACCTGCCACCAAACTTTCTATTGCACTTGGTTGACGGTATTTCAGGCCGAGATAATAGCAATCTCAATTTCCGCCAGACTCAACATTGAGAAGGGTTTAATAGGCGCATTTCTAGTTATGTGTTCAGATAGCCAGGCGTCCATATAGGACTATCCTACCCTCGGAAACAAGGAACACGGTATTACTATGCTGTGTATGCGGACAATGTGCGATCATGGTTATCGAGGTCGCCGAAGAATTGGCAATACAAGGCTAATTGTCTGTACTTGTGCGGCCGAAACCCTTTTGTGGACTCAATTGGACCTCTTCGAGGCTTATAATCGAATCGTGGGTAAACTCAGAGCGCACTAAGTACTAGGGAGAGAGGTAGGAGGCCAAGTACAGGCCAGACTTTTTAGTTATCCTTTCGTTAGGAAAAATATACATCTTTTGAACAGAGCCGATATAAAATTGATTGTTGGCTACCTGACGTGCCACAATCACCTGCGTTGTCACGGGCATCGGATTAGTCTTTCCACAGAGACGGATTGCCGTCTTTACCTTGAGGACGAGGAGACGTCGGAGCACATTATGTGTGTTTATCCAGCATTAGCCGGACTAAGACTTTAATACTTCTGTTCTTCCACAGTCTATATACCCTTAAGGTTAGGAATTCATCTACGAAGAAACTTTTAGCTTTGATCAGGGAGGCTAATAGCATCTTGGGCCGTCAGGGTTAGGAACCAGCATATTGATACACCCGAAAAATTTTCATTACATTACAAGCAAAGAATCGTAAACCTTTTTAGTGCGGTATTCTTTATCTTCCAAGTATTTGGTGCTCGTAAATACAGAAAGTGTCGGAGACGGTAAGAGGGATGAAAGTGTGAACAATATCCCAACTGTGGAGCGACTTAAGGAAGAGTTTCGTCAGGTTACGGCCGAGTTATTGCTCGAATTGTGTGAAAAAGTCATCGAAAATTACTCCAAAATGATTAAGTACTGCAGGCAGTACCGTGACGTGCATTTTAATGATTTGGTTTTCCACGCATAAGGACATGGTCAAAACTTTATTATGAAATAAAAATTGTATCGAAATCAAAATTCAATGAGTCATAGTCTCGACTATAAAAGCTCATCATTATGTAAAAAAGACCAACATTTAACTTACTTTAACTTTTTATACCCACTTCAACAAATTTTTAAAATAAAAAAGTTCATAGTATCCAAAAAAAAACTTTGAATAATGAATTAAGAACTGCAAAATTTGCTGCCAATTAAAGTATCCGAAAATCAAAAAAAAAAAGTAAGAACATATAAAAACCAGTAATGACAATAAATCCATACACATTTTCAGCCAGCAGTCACAACACTGCGCTGCATTGACAATGAATCCATCAAAAAGAACACGAACATGACTTCATTTTGCGAGACGCGTCATTTGCTTCGACAAGATTGTACTGCGCATGCGCGAACTGCCACTCACATAAATACTTGGCGCGCTGCAATTATGGTAAGCGCAATAAGACCACAAGAAAATAATCGTTCATGTAGAAATTCAAAATTTCGCTAATGGATTTTTGTTTGCGACAAATCCCGGCTTACAAATGACTGTTGGCTAGCCGGCTCTTAGCTGTTTTTGCGCATTGTTAAACTGCCAGCGCGCTGTCGTTGCCAATTGTCACTGCAGCAATACGAGTACATAGAGTTAAAAGCGGCAACCAAAGCAAGAAATCAATTGTCACGGTCGTGCACTTGAGTTTTTTTTTGTTTTACTTAAACAAAATTAAATCGGTAAGTAGACGTACGAGTAAGTTAAAATCGAGTGTCGGTCTGTCTGTGTAGCTATCTCTTTGAGGAGCAGCGTTTGAGAGATGCTAGCGGGGGGCGGAGGTACTACTCCTTATTATTGATTTGAAATTTAAATTCGAATTGACACCATGGCCTGCACTCGTGGTGATTGAAAATTTTTTTTTTTTTTATTTACATTTCGCTGTTTTCATTTGTCTGTGCGCAAACCATCGCGGTTTATTTGCTTTGGCGTAAATCGAAATAAATAAACATTCAAAAGGCTTTTATTGGTAATGTTCTAATCCGACTAAATGGCGTCAGATGATTGATTTTAAACATCAATTTGTTTTATCTCTTGGAAACCACAACGACAAAGTGGCCATATGTCTGTACCGGCTACAGCAAATCGATAACTGGGTATTTCGATAACATGGAACACTCCTCTCTAATTGACCGTTGTGTCCGAGGCAAAGGATTGATGAAAGCACATCCCGCTGTATAGCAAACGTCCTTAAATCCAGGCCCGTCATCTACTCTAGGACAGGAAATAGTTAGATTCTTAGCTACGAAGGGTTGCCCAGAGGGGGAAGTGATCTCCCCTATGCTATGGTCCATCGTAGTAGACGAACTACTACACCTTCTTAGTGAAAACGGCCTCTGCGTTCAGGGCTATGCTAATGATATTGTCATCCTAATCAGAGGTAGGTTCGAAGGCACTATCTCTTACCTTCTACAGAATGCTCTGAACAAAGTCGCCAATTAGTGCAGTAACTAAGGGTAAAATGTAAACCCCAAGAAGACTAGCATAGGCATTTTCTCCAGAAAAAGGAAAAGGGGAAAATTACTAGAACCAATCTAGGGCTGATGATACCCGGGTACCCGATTACCCGGGTATTACCCGGGGCTTTTATTACCCGGGTAGTCGGGTATTACCCGATTTGCCCGGGTACCCGGGTAATATACATATGTTGGTGCCGGTTAAACGAAAAACACCCGGGTAATGCGACATAAAGCTTCTTGTATAATCTTTTTGGTGAGGATAAATATTTTTTTCAGTGAGAAAATTTTTTTTTATAATTATTTTTTTATGTCTAGAGTGTACGCGACTATGTACACCTAACCGCTTGCCTGAGTAGACGGAGACAAGAAAAGTAAATTAAAACATTAGTTTCTGTACTTAAATTCAAACTTCTAATTTTTGTAAATGCATATACATACATGCATGTGTACATATGTATGTATGTATGTATATTTTAAAGAATATTAAATATTAATATTTTATAACAGGGACTGAGAACGAAATGTATGATCGAAACTAAATGCCATTGT
>NW_023467142.1:0-6862 GCF_013731165.1 Rhagoletis pomonella
GCAACAACAATCACCACCGGCTACCAGCAACAACACCCGCATAGCAGCGGTCACAACACCAACGACAACATCAGCAGCGACAAATATAACCTGCAACAACAACAACAGTAGTGCCCCACCAGGGCCTGCTGCAACAAAGGGTGAGTCCTTCGGGCCTATATATATATACACTTACATTTATAACGGGTGATTTTTTTGAGGTTAGGATTTTCATGCATTAGTATTTGACAGATCACGTGGGATTTCAGACATGGTGTCAAAGAGAAAGATGCTCAGTATGCTTTGACATTTCATCATGAATAGACTTACTAACGAGCAACGCTTGCAAATCATTGAATTTTATTACCAAAATCAGTGTTCGGTTCGAAATGTGTTTCGCGCTTTACGTCCGATTTATGGTCTACATAATCGACCAAGTGAGCAAACAATTAATGCGATTGTGACCAAGTTTCGCACTCAGTTTACTTTATTGGACATTAAACCAACCACACGAATGCGTACAGTGCGTACAGAAGAGAATATTGCGTCTGTTTCTGAGAGTGTTGCTGAAGACCGTGAAATGTCGATTCGTCGCCGTTCGCAGCAATTGGGTTTGTGTTATTCGACCACATGGAAGATTTTACGCAAAGATCTTGGTGTAAAACCGTATAAAATACAGCTCGTGCAAGAACTGAAGCCGAACGATCTGCCACAACGTCGAATTTTCAGTGAATGGGCCCTAGAAAAGTTGGCAGAAAATCCGCTTTTTTATCGACAAATTTTGTTCAGCGATGAGGCTCATTTCTGGTTGAATGGCTTCGTAAATAAGCAAAATTGCCGCATTTGGAGTGAAGAGCAACCAGAAGCCGTTCAAGAACTGCCCATGCATCCCGAAAAATGCACTGTTTGGTGTGGTTTGTACGCTGGTGGAATCATTGGACCGTATTTTTTCAAAGATGCTGTTGGACGCAACGTTACGGTGAATGGCGATCGCTATCGTTCGATGCTAACAAACTTTTTGTTGCCAAAAATGGAAGAACTGAACTTGGTTGACATGTGGTTTCAACAAGATGGCGCTACATGCCACACAGCTCGCGATTCTATGGCCATTTTGAGGGAAAACTTCGGAGAACAATTCATCTCAAGAAATGGACCGGTAAGTTGGCCACCAAGATCATGCGATTTGACGCCTTTAGACTATTTTTTGTGGGGCTACGTCAAGTCTAAAGTCTACAGAAATAAGCCAGCAACTATTCCAGCTTTGGAAGACAACATTTCCGAAGAAATTCGGGCTATTCCGGCCGAAATGCTCGAAAAAGTTGCCCAAAATTGGACTTTCCGAATGGACCACCTAAGACGCAGCCGCGGTCAACATTTAAATGAAATTATCTTCAAAAAGTAAATGTCATGGACCAATCTAACGTTTCAAATAAAGAACCGATGAGATTTTGCAAATTTTATGCGTTTTTTTTTAAAAAAAAAGGTATCAAGCTCTTAAAAAATCACCCGTTATATGTAGGCTAAATAAGAAAAAGGAAAAAATTATTAAACGGACTTAGGAAAAAACAAATATATATAAGTTAACACTCCCCAGAGTTAACTCGCTGCGGCGCTCCCACTGTTGCCCACTACACGTGCCGCTAAGTCAGCACAACTACATTCTCACGGCGCACGGCAACCTAACACCCAAAGTCAAGGCCATGACTAGTACCAGCGATTAATACGTATGCTACTGCATTACTCCAGACGCATCGTCAGCATAATACTATTTCGCATACTTGTGAAATAGCATCAACCCATAATGCAAGTGTGGGAACTAACGGACGAACTTATTCACAGACAACAATTATGCAACAGGTACGCTGCTGCTGGACATTGGCTATAAAGGGAAGCAGCGGACACAAAGCGGGCAGTCGAGTTCGGGACGGTAACGCTACGGTTTAGATTAAGAATTCTAATTGTAATTGTGTAAATAGAATAAACTGTGTTAGCTTCCAAAATTTGTGTTGTAAATTTGTAACTTGTAGTTAGAACTGTTGGGCGCGTTGGCCCAACTAAATTATTTTTTTGACTTATACGGACCTAACGTCCGTAACTGGCGCCCGAGCAGGGACTCGGAGCGTCGTGTGCAAGAAAACGTGGAAAAAAGCAAAAAAAGGATTCTTTAGTCCAGGTGTAAAAGAGCCTTGAGCCAAAAAGTGAAAACCCTATATATAAAAAAAAAAATATATCGCAAATTTTATTTATTTTTTTTTTTTTTTAAATAAGCAACAAAAAGCTTAAAGAAAAGAGGCCTTGAGCCAAAAAGTGTAGAAAGGAAAAAAGGCAAAAAGGCCTAAGTGGAAAAAAGGGCAAAAAAGCCTAAGAGGGAAATTCAAAGATCTAAGTGAACTACTAAATAATGAACCTTGTGTTCTTGTAAGTATAATCTAGACACGCAACATTTTTTGATTATTTACAGATGGAGGAACTCAGAACCAATGTGACCAACCTAACCGGGGCCGTCAATGCCCTGCTAGAGAAGATGAAGACGCTGGAAAGGCGCGTCATCGAAATTGATAGTGCCAGAAATACACTCAACACACCACCTCAATCCAACGAGGTGGAAGAAGTGGTGGCACAAGCCCCCGTAACCGAGGCGGACTTACGCGACATAAGTCGTTTGCCTGATTGTGTCAAAGAACTTCAGATTTTTGATGGAAGCCCGGTACACTACGTGTCCTGGGTACATTCCGTGGAAACAATCCTTTCGGATTTTGCTGTAGTGAAAGGGAAACCCCTTTACCGCGCCATATTGCAGCACATTCGTCAAAAAGTGCGTGGTGCGGCAGATTCTGCCTTGGTCTCTTACAATATCTTTGACAACAATTGGCCAAAGATAAAGGAGTGTCTCTCATTGCATTACGCGGACAAGCGTGATATCCGCACCCTAGAACATCAGCTGCATCAACTGCAGCAGAGAGGTTCTAGAATTGATGAGTTTTATGCAAAAGTAAACCATCAATTCTCATTGATAATTAATAAATTAAAGACCGAGTCCTACACGGACGAAACTGTAAAGGTTCTTGTGGACACTTACAGAAATAGAGCGCTTGACGTCTTCATTCGTGGGCTAAATGGGGAGCTTTCCAGAATGCTCCTTGTCCAACGCCCCAAGACTCTCCCTGAGGCCTATTCGGCTTGCTTGGAACTTCAGAACGTCAACTATCGAAATTTTTCACTACATTCCAACCAGAGTAACAACCGCGTAGTTGTCCCTATTAATAATATAAATGAAGCTAGACATTCTTTCGAAGCTAAACCACCGGCGGTCCCTCCACGACCCACCTGGCGTCAACAGGATCGCAAGCCACAGTATGGCAATAACCAACGTTTTTCAGGAAATAATCGCTCTCCATCAACTAATCCAGTTAAAACACCCCCCGTCGAAAAAATGGAGGTCGACGGCTCTACCCAATCACGAACCGTGAATTATATGAATCGCCCTAATCCTTTTAAACGGGCGGCAAGTTCGGAGAACTTTCCAAGGAAACAGCAGAGGCTCTTCCATTCCACCACCGGCACTACCGATGACGATACTAAAACCGAAGATGAGGCAGGAAGTCAAGAAGAAGGGGATTTTCTTTCAGAGGGCCATCTAGCGTACCATACCTAGAGTACACGCTCCCTGACGGTCGCATCCTAGACTTCCTTATTGACACAGGTGCTAATAAGAATTTTATAAGTGAATCGGTTGCGACTGGAGGTGACCCTGTAGATGAGGTATTTAATGTGAATTCTGCCGGGGGGCAGGTACAGATTAACAAAAAAATAGGATTAAGATTTTTTAAAGATATAGGATTCCCTTCTAAAATAGTGTTCTTCGTCCTGCCAGGACTTAAATCCTTCGCCGGCATTATTGGCGATGATACGTTAAGGATGTTAGGAGCCATTGTTGACAGGAAAAACAATCACCTTAAAGTCAATGACTTTAACTTGCCCTTAAAGGCCAAAGTTTCTGACCAGGTTAATTATTCCATGGGTAAAGATGTCTCTGACGACACTAGACAACAGGTAGACCAATTATTGGGAAAATATTCGGACCTTTTCCTTCCCCTTAACGGTAACGAACTTGTAGACACAAGTGTCCGAGCCGAAATACGGACAACCACTCCTGAACCTATCTATAGTAAGAGCTATCCTTACCCAGTATGCATGAGAGAAGAAGTAGATAGACAAATAAATGAGCTGCTTGATGAAGGGGTAATACGGCCATCCAAAAGTCCTTACAATTCCCCGATTTGGGTGGTGCCGAAAAAACCGAAACCAAATGGGGAGAAACAGTATCGCATGGTGGTCGACTATAAGCGGCTGAACGCTGTTACGATAGCTGACACCTATCCCATCCCTGATATAAACGCAACGTTATGTAGCCTTGGCAAAGCCGACTTTTATACAACGATTGATTTGACCTCCGGATTCCACCAAATTCCAATGAAGGATTGTGACATCCCGAAGACTGCCTTTTCCACGATGAACGGCAAATATGAATTCCTTCGCTTGCCGTTCGGTCTGAAAAATGCGCCTGCCATATTCCAGAGAATGATAGACGATGTCCTGAAAAAGTACATCGGGAAAATATGTTACGTCTACATTGACGACATAATAGTATTCGGTAGGGACGCAAAAGAACACCTTGATAACGTGGAGAAAGTCTTCGCAACACTCCTAGAAGCGAATCTGAAGGTAAATCTAGAAAAGACGTGTTTCTTCGAAAAGGAAGTTGAATTCCTTGGCTACATAATTACTCCCGATGGAGTACGCGCTGACCCGAAAAAGGTGGAAGCTATAAAGCTTATTTCACCTCCTGAAAATTTGAAAGACTTGAAGAGTTTCTTGGGTATGACCTCATACTACAGGAAATTCATTAGGGACTATGCCAAGGTCGCAAAGCCATTGACCAATCTTACACGCGGCGAAAATGCTCAAGTAAAAGCTAACGCATCTAGGGAAGTAGCTATTGAATTTGACCGCAGTGCCCTAGAGGCCTTCCATGAGTTAAAACAACTATTGGTATCTGCGGATGTCCTGGCGTTTCCTGATTTCGCCAAACCATTTAACCTCACAACCGATGCCTCGAACTATGCCATTGGGGCAGTCCTCTCACAAGGAACGATTGGCGAGGACAAACCTATAGCCTACATTTCGCGATCCTTGAACAAATGCGAAGAAAATTACGCCACCAACGAGAAGGAGCTCCTCGCTATAGTTTGGGCACTCGACAATCTGCGCTCCTATCTATATGGTGCCAAAAAGATTAGAATATACACCGACCATCAGCCATTAACGTTTTCCCTGAGTTGCAGGAACTACAATGCCAAGCTAAAACGATGGAAAGCAAGGATTGAGGAGTACAATTGCGAACTAATCTACAAACCAGGAAAATCGAACTTGGTTGCCGATGCTCTTTCTCGCCTCAAAACTGAAGTCAACGCGTTGACCGATTCAGTTGTTGCTCAGCCCCCATCCGTTTCAGATCAAGATCCCGCTGCAAATGCTAATCCTAACATAGAGCCCGAAATTGACACTGCCACACAAGCTACAATGCATTCTGCTGATCAGGACAATTCTGAGCTTATACCACACGTGGAGGCTCCGATCAATGTATTTAGGAACCAAATCATTTTTAGGGAAGGGGATAGGCCTCGATGCCTTGAGGAACCACATCAAGGCTACCGAAGGTTTTATGTCTCATTACCGGAACACGATGCAGATGCATTGACCGCAATCCTCAAGGAAGTACTGAACCCAAATGTTATTAACGGTATAAAGATTCCCGAAAGATTTCTTGGGTTGTTACAAGATGTCTATGTCAACAACTTTCAAAGATATCGAGTAAGGATAACCCAGAGGATTGTGGAAGATGTTATGGCTGCAGACAGGGTTTTCGAAATAATTGAGAATGAACACAAAAGAGCGCATAGAAACCCTTGTGAAAATCGACTCCAAATACTGGAGGAATATTATTTTCCTGCAATGGCTAGGCAAATACGAGACTACGTGAGGCAGTGCGATACCTGCAAATTAAACAAGTACGACAGGCATCCCGCAAAACCGTTCCTTCAACCTACCCCAATACCAGGGTATCCTTGCGAAATCCTACACATCGACCTTTTCGAAATAGAAAAGCAAAAGTATCTTAGCGCGATCGATAAGTTCACAAAATTTGCTAAGCTATTTCCTATAAAAAACAAATCTTCGGTTCACCTGCGAAAGAAACTTACTGATCTCCTGCACTATTTCTCTGTACCGAAAATATTAGTCATGGACAACGAAAGGGGACTTTTAACGCCCCTTGTTTTAAATTATATCCGATCCCTTGGAATAGAAATTTACCAAACTCCCACACAAAGAAGTGAAAGTAATGGTCAGGTTGAGCGTTTGCATTCAACACTAATAGAGATATACCGCTGTATTTCGGGCGAGTTTAACAGATTGACTCCAAAGGAGCGCATTTCAATAGCAGTGGATAGGTATAATAATACCGTTCACTCTGTTATCAAGCGAAAACCGGCGGACGTATTCCTCAACCGGACCTCAAGAATAAATTATCAGGGGTTGGTAGATTTCAGGGAAAAAACCATGGAGGATATAAAAGCTTTATTGGAGAAGGAGCAGGAGGTCAGAAACGCGAGGTTGAACACCAAACGCACTACTCCGCGTTCTTTCGATACCGGAGATAAGGTGTTCATTTCAAATAAACAAATTAAGGCCAAACAAAAGCCATTATACAAAGAAGAAACGATTGCCGAGAATCGAAACGCAACAATACTTACGCAAACAGGGAAAAAATTCCACAAAGCAGATGTAAAAAACATCTAAAGATAACATTGGTCAGAAGGCA
>NW_023467143.1:0-6862 GCF_013731165.1 Rhagoletis pomonella
AAAAAACTATCTCGAAATACAATCATCAAATGCTGACGTGGCATTTTATACCCGCTGCAGCGCCTCACATGGGAGGACTGTGGGAAGCGGGCGTAAAGAGCTTCAAAAGCTACTTTAGAAAAATGGCGTCCTCCCACAAATACACCTTTGAAGAGCTTAGTACTCTTTTATGCCGTATTGAGGCGTGCCTCAATTCACGGCCACTGAGTCCCTCTTCAAATAACCCTACTGACCTGGAGCCGCTTACTCCAGGCCATTTTCTCATCGGTGGACATCTTCTAGCCCCACCAGAATTAGACGTTAATGAAACTCCTGCCTCCATAGTGAATCGGTGGCAAAAACTCAAAGCACTGAATCAAACTTTCTGTAGGCGATGGAAAACAGAGTACCTAACCGAACTTCAAAAACGCATTAAGTGGAAGCATCCCAAAGAAAATATCAAACCTGGTGATCTGGTCGTCATCAAGGAAGACAACTTAACCCCCACTGAGTGGAGGTTAGGACGAGTTGTCAACGTACACCCTGGTGCCGACAGCAGAGTACGAGTAGTGGACATCTCGACGGAGAAAGGTCAAGTCACAAGACCACTGGTGAAGTTGGTTCTACTCCCGCCATACAACGATGGAAACTCGGAGCCAACAACCGCCTCATAAATTACCCCTCACCACTTTACTACATTCCACTTCCTTTTACCACAACATACCACTTCTAGGTAGTAGGAGGGATTCCATGTCTAACCTTTTTTGAGATAACTTGTTTTTAGTACCATGGAGTATATTTTGAGTTTTTTTTTTGTATTTGGCGTGATGGTTCTTACCCGAGTTACCCCGGGTTGATCTGGCTATACAAAAACGACCATCCTCAGATCTGAATCCATAATTAAAATAACTGCAGAAGTAGCGAACTACTCCGCCTCAGAATAAAAGCAAACAGTAGAAAACTAGCAAGTTTAAACCGATATGTTTTTTTTGTTTCAAAATCTTCAACCTCTCAAGCTTGCTGGTTTTCTATCCGCTTTATTTGGAAGAGATTGCATAAACTGTGTAGGCAGTTTATAGTGTAAGACCCGCCCGAAAGGAACAATTTAAAATAATACAAAAAAAATATTTAAAAACTCACATATCTTCGGCTCCAAAAGGGTTCGGTTCGGTGACAATCAGCTTCTTTTTGTTTGTGTTTTGTTGTTCGTAATCGCACGATACGCAGCATGTCGTTATGCCAGCAATCCCTGATAAAAAACAAAAACCAATTAGGCCTCGAATAAACGGTTAACAACAAAAAGTAGGTATTGAATAACTCACTATGGCGTTGCTTAGTCAATCAATGAAAAGGCAGCAATTTGGAAAATCTGTTTACCCAGAAAAGCCAGCAAATTAATCGGGTACTTACTTCGATTAAGTCCCTCGATGTTGGTGTTATTTGCCGCCGATCGGATTAGAAGCTGCAATAACAGTACATCGTGCTTGTAGAGACGTCACAATACCAGCTTTTGATATGGAAATCGATTGCTGCTCCATGGCCTCGTGAATCCGATCCTGATCGTTCATTTTGTCAAACTCATCAATAAGACATACACCTTGATCCGCCAGTACCAGGGCGCCTGCCTCTAAAGTCCATTCACGCGATATTGGATTTCGACGAACATAAGCAGTCAAGCCTACAGCACTGGCCCCTTGTCCGGTCGTGAAAACTGCACGTGGCGCTATTTTTTCCGTGTACTTAAGAAACTGAGATTTTGCCGTTCCTGGGTCGCCGCATATAAGTAAGTTTATGTCGCCTCTAACTTTGTGTTTATCACCGGGGTTTTTAGACTCTCCACCAAATAGAGCCAGCGCAAGTGCGCGTTTAATATAGTCGTGGCCATATATGGATGGGGCCATTGAAGCTATTATTCTTTCTGCAATCCGAGGATCTTTACTCAACTTCTGAATGGTAGCGATGTCTTCGTCCGTAAGCGATTGTACTACTTGTTTGCTGTCCTTCACAACGATATGATTCGCAATAATGACGGTGGCGAAAACCGGAAACCCTTGCTCAGTGTTTAGCGAACCATCAGAGTTGTTTGTGTAAATACCAGTAACTTCTAACTCATCACCCGGCTTGCATAAGTCACAAAGATCCGCTAAAAGAATTACGTCCTTACTACGCGGAATCCGACCAGCGGGAATGCGACCAGGAGATTCCTGTAAGGTAATCTTCTGGTAATTCCGATATAATGGATGTTCCATATTAATCGAAAAGGGGCCGGCACTTTGACACTCAGGACAGGAGCCAGGTTTAACTTCTGTATTCTGTGACTGTACAAAGGGCCCCAAAACGTAGCCACACTTCACACAATCGTATTTGATGACTGAAAGTTGAGGTAACACACCCGTTGTAGCTGTTACCACGCCCAAAGTACGCACCAGCTGGTTCAGATGGAGTTTCCGGAAAGTCCGTAACTCTTCTATAAGAGGCAATTCTGATATACGAACATGAATTTCTGTTGTAACACGTTCATATGTTGGAAATATTGATAAGACCATGTCTTTAGCCACCTTGTCGAAGATTTCTAGCATTTGAAAAGGTGCTTCAGGTAGGAAGTACGCAAGTACATGCTCTTTATTTGCCAAATCCGTGTAGGATACAACAAATGAAGATTTATTCTGTTCGCACATGCGTCGAATACGGTCCCGGTATGTGTACATACCACGTTCATCAACAAAGGTGCAGCATTGAAAATCGGCCAAATACTAAGTATACAGGATTCTAAGGTGGTGTCACCGCAGCTGGCTAAAGCTTTTGAACGTGTACGCCAGGCGGCCGACTATATGCCCGATTGGCAAGTAGAGCGCGTAATGATCACACAATTGGGCGCCGATTGGCGTAATCTTTTGGAAAGTTTCGATGAGAAACCATTTGCGGCGGCTTCCATTGGGCAGGTACATCGCGCTACATTGAAAGATGGCATGCATGTGGCTATAAAAATTCAATATCCTGGCGTTGCGCAAAGCATCGAAAGTGATATTGATAATTTAGTAGGCATGCTCAAAGTATGGGATGTCTTTCCGCACGGCTTCTTTATTGACAATGTGGTCAAGGTGGCCAAACGTGAACTAAATTGGGAAGTAGATTATACACGTGAAGCTGAATATACAGATCAATTTAAGCAGATGATTGCACCTTATCACGAGTACTATGTACCGAAGGTCATTAAAGAATTGACCACAAGCAGCGTACTGACTACAGAATTAGTGCCAGGTGTACCATTGGACAAGTGCTTCGATTTAAGCTATGAGCATCGCCATCAAATTGCTTCGTCTATACTCAAGTTGTGCTTGCGTGAGCTGTTCGAGTTGGAATGCATGCAAACCGATCCGAATTGGTCGAATTTCCTTTATGATGTTGATACCAAGAGACTAATGTTAATTGATTTTGGTTCAACGCGTTTTTATCAAAAGCAATTCATACGTAATTATCGGCAGGTAATAATGCACGCTGCAGAGAATAATCGTGAAGGTGTCTTGCGCATGTCACGCGAAATGGGTTTTCTCACAGGTTATGAAACCAAGCAAATGGAAGAGGCGCATGTGGATGCTGTTATGATACTTGGCGAAATATTTCGCTTTGATGGTGATTTTGATTCCGGCCGGCAGAACACCACCGAACGCATTGCACATTTAGTACCCACAATGGTCGCACATCGCCTTTGTCCACCGCCAGAGGAAATCTATTCCATACATCGCAAATTATCTGGTATATTTTTGCTGTGCTCACGCCTAAATGTACGACTTAATTGTCGGCCGTACTATGATGAAATTGTTATTCAGAAGTTCAAGGAGTAATATTGGAAAGGCACAAACTGTTAGGTATATATACAGGAAGAAATGTTTACTTTAGAAAAATGCATATAAAAATATATTTTATATGCACTTATGTATTTCAATATATAGATATACATACGTTGCCTTTATAATACGATCGCCTTGCTGTTTTTTTTAATCACTTCAAAGGTGCGCAAAAAGACTGAAAGCGATTGGCGATTTCTGTTCGTGGTCCAAGCATACTAACCCATTCTTTTGTAGAATGGCCTTTAGTATCTTCCAAATTTTCTATCGATTCAATCATTTCCGCGTCTTCCATTTCACCTTCAGCAGCTTTCTCCAAGTAAGTCGATTAAGTCCCTCGATGTTGGTGTTATTTGCCGAAAAATAACACCAGCAGAAACTATGCCCAGCAACATCCTGTAATTAAGAAAAAATTACATTCAAACATAGCTATATAATACGATATTTTACGCATACTCACCTAACCTTAAGATTACACAACCGCTGCGTGCCAGAAAAATATAATTGAAATGAGATATGAATTCGCCGTGTATGTATACGGATTTCCATTGAATTCATTCTGCATTTTGTTTTTTTTTTCAATGAAGAAATATCATTTCACCTTGTATGTATGTATGCGGTTTTCCATTGTATAAATTCGCCTTGAATGGTTTCTGACAATTGTACCAATGTACATACATGCATTCCACAAAGTGAACGTAGTATGTCGGTCAGCGTTCGGAACTTACTGCAATGGCAGTAGATCTACTACACTTCTTAGCGAAATTGAATTTTCTACTGCGGCTTTCAACTCTTGAATTTTTTACCACCACTTGAATTATGACAATATATTTCGAGTCAGTAAAGATGTTTCTGCAACAAAGCATATAGTACCGTAAATATATTTTATTGTTGGGATAAAAATGTAAAAAAAAAAGATGCATTGTCATAAGCCCATATCAATGCACTAACCTTTTATAAATATTTCACATATTTTTATGTAAAATTCAAAATGGAATAAGACATTTTGTAATAAAATTTGAAATTAAACTTATGTATTCTGCTGCATATGAGCTACCCTGTTTTTAGACGAGTATCGCCTACAGTGGCATCCAAACCTTTTTTTTTTGGGTGGCAGACTAGTTGTAGGGTTGCGAGAATGGCTAAAAACTCTCCAAATGTAGAGTAATACGTTTTCGACAACTTCATGCAACGAAGTTGAACTCTAATTACGAATATTAGTAGATCAAGTCATCAACGGAAATGATCTTTTTCACTTAATATTGGCACTTCCAAACATCATAAAGGCAATTTACAATTTTCGATGTAATAAAAATTTAACTTTGCCAAGGCATTCCTGCTCAATGGAATGTATGGCATTTGTGCGATCCACTTTTCATTTCTTTGTGGGTCGAAATCTTGCCTTATACATAATTTATACGAGTCAGTTTGCGCCGTACGAATGATAAACCCATTTACACAAACCAAACTGTTCTTATGCATCAGTGAAATAGTTATGCCCTTAATGTAATTAGCCAATGTCGATACACTCGCCACCCAACAACTCATATCAAGCGTAAAACTCGAACCAACGTAAAGTATCGACACAATTTCAGAGGAAACGATGTCTCAATTTGCCGCAATGAGGAAAAGGGCCGAACAGCGCGCCCATCGCTATCCGCAACCATGTCGCCTATGCGACGCAAATCATCCGATCAGGCTTTGCCCTTTGTATCGTGCGAAGTCGCCAGAGGAAAGATTGCGTGAGGCCTTACTAGGACGCTACTGCGCTAATTGCCTCGCGATGAATCACGAATTAAAAGACTGCGTGAGCGAAAAGCACCACTCGACACTACATTTCGAGGATGAACCCAGCACATCGAAAAAGTCATGGGCCCAACAGGTGGAGGAGGAAGAAGAAAATTCCGATGGTGTAATCTCGCTACTTGCGTCCGATTCTGGAACGGAAACGCGGCCTTTCCGTCCAGATACCGAAGAATGTGCACTTTCAGGCGATGTAGCGGAGACTCGGCCTCTCGACCCCTATTGCAGCACGAGCGGAACCGGTTACGTGGAGCGGAAACCAGGCCTTTCCGCCTGCGTAATCCCAGACGCAAGTCCTCTCGACGCACACAAAAGGAAGGTAGACTGGCGACTCGGCCTCACCAGCTATCGAAACGACGTACGTTCCGAAACGGAATCTTGGGTCACCATACCATAGCTGCGCCAACACTTCAACCAATGATCGCTATCGCTCCGACTGCAGTCGTTAAAGTAGAAGCTGGAGGGCGCCTACATTTGATCCGCGCGCTTGTCGACGTATGTTCCCCTCGAACTATAATATCACTTGACTTAGCCCGAGAGTTGCGCCTGGACGAGACGCGCGTTAGCGGAGAAAGAGGTTGTCTGTTATGCTTACGGGGAAAATATGGGCAAAATAAACGGGTAGCAACTCACGCTATTGCGCTACCCAATTTTAGCAGAATAAGCCCATCTAGCAATGTGGATGCCTCAGTGGCTGAGCCGTACGCGCATATACGCTTAGCGGACCCTCGCTTTTATGCGTCCGCACCGATACGCGTGATCCTGGGAACCGACGTTTACGCAGATATTTTATTACCTGGGACACTGCCCACAACATTTGGACCACTGCTCGCCCAAAGCACCATATTTGGTTGGGTGCTGTCCGGGGTCTCTAGAGCGTAACTTTCCTTTTTTTACATACATACATTACATCTAAATTATCATACTCTAAAGTGAAATAAAATAATGAATTTAAATAAAGTGCATTTGAAAAAGTAACCACGTACATTTCCTTAATTACCACTTATATTTACATCTGCAGTAGCACTCCATAAAGGAAGGACGAACTCTACCTTAATGAATGCCGACGCTGCTGCCTGATTTGATCATTAACATCAAGACATAGAAAACATTTGTTTGTAAAAACCATGTGCGCTTGGTAGCTGAAACGCGGCCGATATTTAGATGTTGCTTACCGCAAGGGGACGGGATGTTTAGGCCTTAAGCCTAAATATTTCCAAATATAATGCACC
>NW_023467144.1:0-568 GCF_013731165.1 Rhagoletis pomonella
TTATTTGTAACAAAAGAAATTTTCTTTAAATTCCGTGTAAATATTGAAGGAGGTTGAACAGGGACGAGTGTTAACGTACTGAAAATAGAGGATGACAACAAGATATATCGAGGTAAAAGAGTAATTATAAGTTATTTGGAATTTCGAGAAAATTATGTGTGCAGCGGAGTACAGGGAGAAAGCTCGCTGTATCACCAAGTAAGATTCGGGAAATTATACGTTTCGTAATTAAATAATAAGTCGAACATACCATTGAATATTTTGAACGTTCTAATTTAAAAGGTGACGACAAGGTGAGTGGAGCAAATTAAAGAGGATGTAAACTTAGAGTACACTAAACTTGTACCGATACCTCGATATAAGGCAAATAGACCAAGCATTGCAGACAAGCATCTGATTAAAAAAAAAATTACTTGGATGGCCCAAAAGTACTGTAGTACACTGAAGGTTTGCACATGACGGTATCCGCTTTTAAAATACGTGTCAAGTTAGCACTAGACTTTTCGAAATTGGAAAAGTTAACTACGGCATTAATTGTAGAGTTTTTGTTGTAAATTTGTTGTGGAAA
>NW_023467144.1:668-6861 GCF_013731165.1 Rhagoletis pomonella
AGCTTTTAACTTTAAAATTTGTTGTGGAAAGAAAAAATTTGTAGCTCTCGTTTTTTAAGAAAAAATGGTATGTAGTGCTAACTTGACACCATACACCTAGTCGATAGAATTGAGATATCCAATATGTTACTATGCCATTAATTGTAGCTTTTAACTTTAAAATTTGATGTGGAAAGAAAAAATTTGTAGCTTTCGTTTTTCTGGAAAAAATTGAGTTGACCCTTTTTCGAACAAAATTTTGTATGTAGTGCTAACTTGACACCATGCCCCATTGATGACAGAACTGAGATATTGAAAAGGTTACAACGGCATTAATTGTAGCTTTTTTGTTGTAAATTTGTTGTGGAAAGAAAAAATTTGTAGCTTTTGTTTTGCTGGAACAATTGAGTTGACCCTTTTTCGAACAAAATTTAGTATGTAGTGCTAACTTGGCACTATGCCCCATTGACGACAGAATTGAGATATTGAAAAGGTTACAACGGCATTAATTGTAGCTTGTTTGTTGTGGAAAGAAAACATTTTTAGCTCTCGTTTTTTAAGAAAAAATGGTATGTAGTGCTAACTTGACACCATGCACCTAGTCGATAGAATTGAGATATTGAAAATGTTATAACGGCATTAATTGTAGCTTTTAACTTTAAAACTTGTTGTGGAAAGAAAACATTTGTACCTTTCGTTTTTTAAGAAAAAATGGTATGTAGTGCTAACTTGACACCATACACCTAGTCGATAGAATTGAGATATCCAATATGTTACTATGCCATTAATTGTAGCTTTTAACTTTAAAATTTGTTGTGAATAGAAAAAATTTGTAGATTTCGTTTTTCTGGAAAAAATTGAGTTGCCCTTTTTTGTACAAAATTTACTATGTAGTGCTAACTTGACACCATACACCTAGTCGATAGAATTGAGATATTGAAAATGTTATAACGGCATTAATTGTAGCTTTTAACTTTAAAATTTGTTGTGGAAAGAAAAAATTTGTAGCTTCCGTTTTTCTGGAAAAAATTGAGTTGCCCTTTTTCGAACAAAATTTAGTATGTAGTGCTAACTTGACACCATACACCTAGTCGATAGAGTTGAGATATCCAATATGTTACTATGCCATTAATTGTAGCTTTTAACTTTAAAATTTGTTGTGAAAAGAAAAAATTTGTAGCTTCCGTTTTTTTGGAAAAAATTGAGTTGCCACTCGTGAAAATTGTGTAACCATCTTTTTTAAATGCAGATTCATGTGACCAGAGAATTTTTTGGATGAATTGGGGATTTTCATTATGCCTCTGTAGCATTGTTCTACAAAATTAAATCCTTTCAGGATAATCCCGAGGAAGAAGACTTTGAACTCGTTGTACGTGAAACGGATGCATTTCGGCTCTTTGTAAAATACGATGTGCTGTGCTTGTGGGTATTCCCGTTCTTTCTTCAATTCCACGCACGGAAATACTTGGGTCATCTGCGACCTCTTGCAACACTTCTTCCTCGTAAGGAAAGCAAGCTCTACCTCCAGCCCGTATTTGATTCGGGAAACGGCCGCCCTCTGTGAGTGAACGGTGCACATTAACAAACACGAGGTGGTCCGGATAGCGCTCTAAATTTGGATATCTCTCCGATAAAGTTTAGCGGCGGCACTTGCGTTGCATCTGCATTCTCCATAAATGAGGTGAATTTTTTTGAATATTCTTGTGAAGTGTAGCGTGTAGGCATGGTAGCTAACAAGGATGCCAAGACAAAAGTCCAATTCCAAAAGATAGAAGCCAATGTTGCCGGTATGTAATCAACAAGTCCAATTCACAAAAATCCAAGTCCAAAAAGCCAAAGTTGTCAGTACTAAATCAACACAAGCGAATACGGAAATGTGCGCTGTAGACGAATGAGCGAAACGAACTAACTGCATTCCCACGACAGCCGGTTCTACGTACCGGAATGACTCGGGGTTTTACCCGACCAAGGGCTGTTGTTTCGGCGATCTAACCTCGTTTAAGGCGGCGAAGTATCTCAGAAGTTGTTCGTCCATAGGGCTACATTCGCTACGTATTCTTCTACTCAGGGCTGGCATCGCGTCAAACCCAGGTCCAGAAATCTACACCTGCTGTGTATGCCGGAGACGACTACACCACAACTCCACCTCAGTCAAGTGTAATGCCTGCGAGGGGTGGAGTCACCTTAGAGTCTGCTCAGGACTACGGACACATCGACAGTGGACCACGTCGTACTTGGCCCCCTGTTGCTCAAACAGAGCAGCCTCCACGGCTAACCTCAGTCCACCACCACAGACCATACCACAGCCACGACAGACCACATAAAACACACAACTGCACCACCACCCACACGCCGCCGCCAACAACTGGTTCCCCCTACAATCTGTACGCTATGTCAGACCAGGATATTCCGTAATGTGACATCAGTCAAGTGCAACACCTGCCTTGGCTGGTGCCACTTTAGGGCATGCTCAGGTCTGCGTACCACGCGAGATTGGACTGGGAACTTCGAGGGCTCGTGTTGCGCTGCTCGGTCGCAGACCTCAACTGCGACGCCTCCCGCCACCACCACAGGGCGGCAACCATAACAGCAGCGCACACAGCCAACGGCGGTGAGAACACACACATCACTTACACCCCACATCACGACACGTCTCCCGAACCACATGAAGCTCCTTCAATTTAACTGCAACGGGCTACAGAGCAAGATTGAGGAGATAACCGTCTTCATGTGTCGGCATGGTATATTGGTAGCTGAGGTCCAAGAGACGAAGTTGCACAGCAATTCAACATTGTTGAATTGTGCCGGGTACAACGTGCACCGTCGAGATCGCGAGCGAGATAATGGTGGTGGCTTAGCGTTCATCACGCACCACACCGTGCAGTATCGTCTTATCGAAGCAGACATCGACCGCAGGGATATCACCCAAAAATGTCAGGGCATTGCTATCCGGTCAGGCGATGTTGAGCTCGAAATATTTAACATATATATATCCCCTGTCACCTGCTGCCCGGAAGGATATCACCCTGATATAGGTGCGCTCCTCAGAGGTGAAAACCGTATGGTAGTTGGTGACTTTAATGCGACGACGCACCCACCAGGATTATGGGTAACTGCAGTAGCTCGCCATACATCACCATAGTCAGCGCTGGTCTGATAAACAGCATAACATGGCGACCTATGCTGACTTTAGCATCAGACCACCTACCCATAGTCATCTCGATAGATAAACCAACCGACTTTGCCTCCGCCAAACACCGGACCTATATCAACCTTTCTAAAGCTGATTGGAAAGGTTATGCGGAGCTTACCGAAAACACCTTCACAGCGCTCCCCACACCAACCGACGTCCATTTCGGTGAACGTAAGTTCCGCAGGGCTGTCACTGCTGCTGCAGCTCGCTTCATACCGGCAGGATGTATAACGGACCCACGGCCAAACTTCCCTGCCGAAACGGCTGTTCTAGCCGATGAGCGTGATAGCCTTCGTCAGGCCGATCCCGGAGATCCCCGTATCAGGGATCTCAACGCTGAGATTCGGAAACTAGTAAACGTGCGTAAGCAGAAGAAGTGGGAGGAGCATCTGAAGACCTGTAACTTTACCTCTGGTGTGAGCAAGCTTTGGTCAACCGTGAGGTCGCTGTCCAATCCGACGTAGCACGACGACAGAGTCGAAATTTCCTTCGGTGACCATGCTTCGTCGGACCCGGAGGGATGCGCGAGCTATTTTAGCCGGCAGTTCATACTGCATCCTCCGGTGGACAAAGCCAAGCGTCGAGTGACCAGAAGGCTGCACAAACTGCCAACAACTTGTGCCCCCTTGCTTTCACTTGCGGTGAAGTTCAGGTGGCCATCGGGAAGGCGAAAGCCTCCAAAGCCATGGGTCCCGACGGAATATGCATGCTGATGCTGAAAAATTTGGGTCCTGCGGGGGTAGCTTACCTAACGGAGGTCCTCAACTTGTCTATGGCCGCTCTCATCATCCCAGACATCTGGAAGGTGGGGACACTGGTCCCAGTGCTCAAACCGGGGAAACCTGCCAACAAAGGAGATTCTTATCGTCCGATAACACTCCTTTCCCCGGTAGCGAAGACACTCGAGGCCTTGCTACTCCCGTACTTCACAAACCACTTGACCCCAGCGAAGCATCAGCATGGTTTCCGTAAAGTGCACAGTACAACAACAGCACTTAACGCCATAAACACTCAGATAACTCGTGGCCTTAACCGAAACCGTCCCGGTGAGAGAACGATTCTAGTAGCGTTGGACTTGTCAAAGGCGTTTGACACCGTCTGCCATTCCACGCTACTAGAATATATAGAGGCCTCCTCTCTCCCACAGAGGCTCAAACGGTGGTCGGCAAATTATCTGAGTGGTTGACATTCGTCGGTAATGTTTAGAGATAAAACGAGTAAACTGAGGAAAATAAAACAGGGGGTTCCACAGGGTGGTGTCCTTTCCCCACTACTGTTTAACTTTTACATTTCGAAGCTCCCTCAACCACCGGAGGGAGTCTCGATTGTCTCTTATGCCGAAGATTGCTCGATCATGGCGACTGGGAATGGGATTGATGACCTGTGTTCGAAAGTAAACTGGTATCTCTCCGAACTTTCTCGCTTCTTCACTGCAAAGTGTCTAGCCCTCTCCCCTACGAAATCCTCTGCGACCCTGTTCACAACCTGGACGAAGGAGGTCAGGCTACCGCTGGGAATTCACGTCGATGACACACCAATTCTGACGGTGAATAATCCCAAAATACTCGGAGTAACATTCGACGCAACCGCTATTGTCAATAAAGTACAGAGCCGCAACAAGGTCCTCAAGTTGCTAGCCGGCAGTACTTGGGGCAAAGACAAAGAAACGTTGCTGGCAACATACAAGGCAATAGGCCGGCCGGTTTTGAAATACGCAGCGCCAGTGTGGTCGCCGGGGACTAGTAGGACGCAGTGGACGAAGCTACAGACTGCACAGAACACCGCAAATGCTCCCCGTAAAGGAGCACAACATAATGCTCTGCAAGTAGTTCCTGATCGGGAGCCACAGAAGTGGCCACCCAAACAGACAGCTGCTTGCAGAGGAGCCCTCGCCTAGGCACGTCAGGAGGCATCTATATGAACTGACGGACGAAGTCCATAGGTTCATCAAGCAACCTCAGGACCCGACAGCTTACCGGCTGGCCCTGAACGGCATTCACAGGGAGTCAGTCTCGGGTTATGTAGACTCTAGACCTGTGAATGCCGTTCTAGGCATACCGCCCCCGGACACAGACGAGACGGAGCTTCATCTGCCTCGGAGGACTCGAACGACACTAGCACAACTTCGCTCGGGCTACTGCAGCAGGTTAAACTCCTATCTGAGTAGATTGAATGGTGATGTGCCAAATGAGTGTCCGGCATGCGGAGAGACCCCACATGACTCGAAACATCTCTTCGCATGCCCGGAAAACCCGACAACCCTAACGGCCTTGTCCCTGTGGACCAACCCCACAGAAGCTGCACGCTTCCTAGGGCTGCCATTAGTGGAACTTGACGACAACGACTGAGATACCAACCGTCCTGGGCGGGTTGTTGTAGCCGCTACAACAACAACAACAACTGCAGTGTTGCCGTTACAGCGTCAGACTGGTAGCGTAGCCATTTGCTTGGTATGGCGACTGTATCTGTTTCATTCGCACTCGTTTAAACGACGCATCTCCGTCTCACTGCGTGGCGTCACTATCTGTCCCGCTCGTTCATGGCAAACATGTCCACTATCCATCTCTTTCATCATTTTGCCGTAAAATTAAGAACCTATCAAGAGCTTGTGCGAATAAAAAACATTTGAACTGAGTAAAATGGCTAAGCAAAAATCGGGTTACTTGAGGTTTTTATTTTTTAAATGCGCGAACTTTTAATGGCACTTGCCAAGGCACTTTAGTACATTTTTTTTAAAGAAGCGCCTTTCAAAGTAGACAAATTATAAAAATTTTAAATTCATAGTTTAACAAATAGTCTTAATTCTAGAAAACTTGGGGCAATTGTGTCATTATTTTTGACTTAGGTTCTAGAAATGTTATTTAGGGTTAAGGTTCCAAAGTTTAAATGAACAAAAATAATAAAAATGAATCACAATAACCGAAAAATGGTTACAGTTTGACCAAATTTCGAGATTTTTCTAAAATGCCCATAATTTTCAAACTGCATGGGATAGATTTTTTTTCTGACTTTTCTCATGAT
>NW_023467145.1:0-6859 GCF_013731165.1 Rhagoletis pomonella
TATATTATAAATAGCAGCAAAATCGTTCTATAATTAAGTTAGATATAGAACTTTTAATTTCTTTTTACGCGGTAGACTTTTCGCTGGAGTCATCACCCCGCACAAACATCAATTCCAATATTTGTCTGCGTTCTCTTTTTATTTATTTTTTCTATTCGTTGTTATTTTTTTCAAATGACTTTAATATTGTTCTTACCATTTTTTATTTAACACACATAGATTTAAGAGATTTACAATTTTTAGTAAAATGTATCGATGATTATAACGTTACCACGTTTCTTCAAATCAATGTCAAATGAATTTCAAATGTTGCATGTAAACAACGTTTTCGATTAAAAAATCATTTGAGATCAAATTGAGAAATAAACTTTTCTCAACCGTTTGAAACTGTGTTTGCTGGGTATATTAATTTATTTTCTTTCAAACATTGAAACATTTTTTTTTTGTTGCGCACTACCCCAAAGTTCTTTTTCTTCTTGTTTGATGCTTAATGGCTTGAACTCAGTACCCCAAAAAATCGGATTATTTTGATTTTGTTGATAAAATGCTTAAACAATTTCATGCTGACCTTCTAAGCTTAAGCTCTTCTATCTCTGAATGATTTTTTTTTTAATATTTTCAAAAACTGTTTTGATTTACATAAGTATAAGATGTCGATTTATGGAGTTTTTTTTTTAAATCGGTGCAGCTTACATAAATCTGAAAGTTTTTCTGAAATATGTTGGCGGAAGTCTTAAAATATAATAAATATTATACAGAAAAGTAGCATCGATTTTTTTGTATAAAGCGTGATACACTCTAATGTATGTATAATATTTTTAATAACATTCTTTATTTGAATTTATATATTATTTAAAAAACAATGTATGTGCATAGAAAAAATTTCATTACAATAGGGAGAAGACGAAATCGTAGTTGAAATTTAGAGTGAATTGGATGATGACTTGATCGAACGGGCCTCAAGAAGCTCCCAATTTTCGAAGTCTTGGAATCTGTTCTGTGGTCATGTAATCTTATGTGAATTCTGTCACAATTCTTCAAAGATTAAAAACTACTGTGGACTTGACATCCACTCAAATACTCAAAGTGTTGTGCCAATCTATATATACTTATACATACATAAAGCACCTTTAAAGTTCAGTTAGTCTTGACTTAACTTAACAAACGTAAGAAATCGTCAATGGTTACTCAACACGTCAACTTAGACAGACGCGAAAATATTTAGTTTTTGTATTTTCCTTTTTAGCTGATTGTCACTTGACCTGACCGCCTATAAGGCGGATGAAAAAATTCCTGAACAAAAATATATTGCGTTGGCCCACATATTAGGTTACGTTACGTAAATTAAGTGTATACTAAATTAAGTGTAGAATTTTGGAATAATTCTATATATTATTAAAGCTTAGAACAATATATAGAATTATTGCAAAATTCCAATTTTGTGGGAAAACGCAATCAAAGTTTGATCTAATCATACAGTTTGTAGTATACCAAAAGCCAGGTGGAAACACACATACCTTCGCCCTATTTGGGGAGTTTAGTCAACCCGTTAGGTCAAAAATATTCTCCCACACGCCCAGACTAGTTATTAAACTTTATAAAAATTAAAATTCTTCAGTTGATAACTTTATCAAAGCACTAGGGTTTTAATAAACACTGAAACTAATTTAATGATGTAATAGTTGTTTTAAATTTTTTTTTGCTCCTTGGCGAGTATTATTATTATTATTATATATGTAGTACTGATATGAATAACAAGAACCTCATAGTTTATGTGAGCATTGGCTACCGAGGCCATCAGCTCCATGTTGCAAGAATGAGCTCTGTTTATAGTTATGTGTGCGTCACGTAGTTTTAGTGGTTAAATAGTTAGATCAATAGTTTTAACAAACCTATTTTCCTTTTTCTTTCTATGTTTGTGCTGGTGGGAATCACGAGTATTTCCGTAATGTTCTGTGAGTCAAGTATTGTTGGTTTTGCTTCTTCGTATAGAGAGGGCAATCGTTGAGGATGTGTTGCAATGTTTGGTGTGAGTTGCAGTTTTCGCAGAGTGTTTGGTTTTCTTTCTTTTTTTTTTTGGAAGATATACATGTGTTTGTGTCGTGTGCCCAAGACGGAGTCGAGAAAATATCTTGATTTTGAAACCGTTTACATTAGTGGGTTTATTGCGGAGGTATAAGATCTTTGTTGCTGGCTGAGTAGTTCGGGTGTTGGTAGTTTTAGAATTCTGTTTTTGATTTTTCATTTAGGTTTTGGCGAATGTGTTGTTTTATTTCAGTTTTTTTTTCCATGTTTGTAGCGGTAATGATGGGTGCCTTACATGCGAATTTCCCATTTATTAACCGACTTCCAAAAAAGGAGGAGGTTATCAGTTCGTCGGAATCTTTTTTTTTTTTTTTATGTATGTTACCGCATAACTTTGCACCACGTCAACCGATTTCAATAATTCTTTTTGCAACGGAAAGGTAGTGTCTCAGAGGTGGTCCCATACTAATTTGGTTTAGATCCGATCATTGGATCATGAAATATATAGATATATATATATTTTTTTTTAAGTCGGTTTTTTTTTTGCTAAAAATTACTTGTTAGTATATCTATTGTTGATGGTTTCCCAGTTGTTATAGTTGGGATTTCTCACCGCTCGTACGGCTGAGAAGCTATCAGAGCATATGACCACGTTTTCCTCTTTATAGATACATAGAATGGCGGTTGCTTCTGCAGAAAATATTGGGAAAAGATGAAACATTTGCTTCATACTTAAATAAGAGCCAGATTCGGTCATAACAATAAACGCTGTTGAGGAGTTTGTTTTGGAGCCATCTGTGTAAATGATAGTCCATCCGTGCCTTTTGAGGTCGGTTGTTTTTTTGTAGAATGAGTTGTTTAGAGGTGGAATTAGTGGTGATGCCCATTTAATATCTATTTAACGACAGGTTGCTTGACGCCTTTATTAATCTTCCAGGGAGAATTGTGATTATCGATTGCATTAAGTTTTGGTACAATTTTGTATTCGGCACAGAGTTGTAGCACTCTTGATATTACTTGGGTAGTCCTTACAGCTCGCTTGTTTGTCACCAGTCTTTTCGCACCTCTGTCTATTATTGGGTTTGTTTGGAAGTTCATTTTTGGAATCAGTTTGGCTCGAACAGATTTTTTGTGGCGTAGTGCGGAAGGCGAAAAGGGCCACTCTGATGATAGCTTTATGATATGTGCTCTTTATGGTGTTAAGACTAGTTTTTGAAGCTAAGTCGTAAAGAAATAAAACATAGGCTGCGTTTCTTTATACATTCCGGATAATCCCATTTCACAGCCGGAATAAACAGAATGTGTTTGAAATATACGTTAACATATCATCAGGAACGTTCTAAAGAATAAGTAAACAAAAAAGTTTATTCCAAACGTTCAGAATGAATAAAGAAATGCAGCCATAATCAATTTTGCAGATAACTATTGTTTTTATGAGGTGTGTGAGGGTGTTAACGTGCACATATCCTTTGGATGAGAGATATGAAATGAGGTTTACTGTAGGCCGTCGTGCTTTTCTTTAGAGTAGAGTATTGGCGATTCCAGTAGTAGTTGTTGGTGAATATTAATCCCAGAATTCGGTGTTCTTCGACGTTTTGAATAGTATTGGTTTGTAGGGCTATGTTGTGTTGGTTTGCGTTACATTGGTGTTTTTTGCAGATGTGTAATTTTTTTTTGGGTTTGTCGAAGGATATTTTCGATCCTGATGTTAATGTCCATGTATCTGTTTCTTTATGGGTGTTCTCGATAATCTGATTTGATTTGTTGTTGTTTTTGATATTATATAGGATATAATATACAAATATAAAAATGTAACCGTTTTCTTTGTTGAAACTCGGCTCAAAAACTTATGAACGGATTTCAACCAAATTTGGACAGTATATTCCTAAGACCCGTTGCATAAACATAGACATACATAAGTCGAGATATTCAGAAAATTTATATTTATGGTCCGATTTTGATGAAATTAAAAACATACTGCTGGTATGATGGAAATTACATTTACGAAAAATGGATGCGCTAGATGGCGCTAAATTTGAGTTATTCAAAAAATTCATATTTATGGTCAGAGTCTGTATTTATGGCCCGATTTCGATGAAACTGGAAACGTGTACTGGGGTACTCCTGAGTAGCCTTCCTCCTCCTCTGGCGTTCAAATTTTTATTTTATATTAACTTTCATGGCAGATTTTTCAGATCAGCGTGGAAATTGAATCTGAAATAATTTGCCTCGGGCCCATGAAAGTTATATATCTGGAAGTCGTAAAGGTTAGTAGTTCCGACACGTGGTCTCATCTGGAATTCTTATTGATTTGTATATGTACATACATATGTACATACATGCAAATGTAGACATGTTTGCCGTATCATCATGACACCACCATCAGTAGCATCTCACCTACATACATACGTACATACATACATATGTACATACATGTATAATTTAAGCCCATCGCTAGCATGTTTCACCTGAAAGTACAGTCACAATTATGCAAACCGTGTTAGTGTTTAATGTTAATCCTGAGTGGCAAGGACAACATAAGAATGCAGCAGGAAAAGTGCAGCGTTGTTGACCAAATGACCGACAGCAACAAAAACACGAAATCACCAAAAGCAACAAATTGAATTCTCGGCGAATTTTGTAAAAGATAAATGTGTTTGTGTGCGTATGTATGTAAGTAATATCGATGAGAATCACAGTAGCAGCAGAAGCATAGCTTCAGGAGCAGGAACAACAACTACAGCTCCAACAAATAGTTCAAGGTCGATGCGTAAACGCACACACACACACACACACACACACACAGGCAGATAAATATTCATGTGCATACATCTGCAAAGTATTGCGTTGTAAATTTCCAGAAATTTAGTTGACTTTTGGAAGTTGGTGGACTCGATAGCAGGCCTACATACATATGTATTCAATTTAATTTAACCGGAAATGAATTCGTTTATGTTTTCTTACGTCTTAAATTAGTCAGTATTCGGAGTGTAGAAATTCGAGGCAGTGCTAGTTTTGTGTTTTCCCGCGATATATGTCTACTACTTATAGGCGCATTGGCATACTCAGGTGTGTTGTAGTAGCCTTCTTTTAGGCGCGCACGTTCTTTTCTTTGCACGCTTGTTTTATACAGATTTTCTTGAACTACTTTTTTGTGTTTTATATAATTACTAATTCAAATGTTTTCTTTTGTTTCTTCTTTCACTTTCTCTCCTTCCAGGTGGCGTTAGTACTGGTTGCAGCAACATCTATTTCACAGGCAATGGTGATTTAGTGGCCGGCTCGGCGACTGCTGAAGAGTTGGCACTCAGCGCCGCAGGTGTACAAAGTGTCAATCGTGCACCATCCACATTTTGGCAATATCAAAGTGAGTGCAATTTTCTGAATATCGCTTATTGCTATCCTTTTTTATGCTACTATAACATATTTCAAATGTGCTGTTATTCTTTACTACCGCATTAAATAAAATTATTCGCTTTTTCTTATGGCTTTAGATGCTCTACCTATCGAATCAGTGATTTCCATGTCTCCAGCCACAGTGGGTTTGCAGTATTCGCGCGATGCAAGTCGCGGTCAAGTGGTGCTTCTGCCGGCTACACCAGCCGCTTTAGGTAGGTTTTTGTTCATAATTTTTTGGTGCATACATATGGATACACATACATATGTATGTTATATATGGCTCAGTTCATGTCGTCAAATCGACAAATCCTTTAGATCATTTTTGAATTGGATGAATTCTAGTCAGAACGTTTTATCATACATATAAAAAAGTTCTGCCAAAGAAACAAATGCAAGTTTTTTCGAACAAGTTTTTTCTTTGCAAGTTAATTTTTTGAATATCTCAAAAACTTTTATAGCTACAAAATTTGTTCTGGTCTCCTTTTAAAGGTAATATTTAGGGCTATAAAGAAAAATACATTTGTAGACATATAAAAAACTCGAAAACTAAAATTTACAGAATTGTGAGTTAAAAAAACTTGTAAAATTTTGGTTAAATTTTTGTATGCAATACCTCCAACTTATTTTAAAAGATCTTCAAATTGTGTAGGTGTTTTTTGAAGATATCAATTTTTGAACTTAATTTTTTTTTTCAAAATCAACTTAAAGAAAGTTATATTAAAATTTTACTTATTTATTTTTAATTAGAGTTTGGTTTTTTACCACGTTCAAAAATTCATATGTACTAAAAAAAAATCTTAATAATTTTAGGATCTTTTAAGATCAGTTAGAGCTATTGTATAAAAAAAAATTTAGCGAAAAATTTATATACTACAGTGTACCACTAAAGTCTTAGTACAGCACTTTGCTAAAACTTCGCTGCCAAAAAGCAGCAGAAGTTGAACATTTCAAAGATACCGGCACTACTATATCTAATAGTTTTTGAGATATTCAGAAAATAAACTTTTCGGGAAATTGTAAAATTTTGAACATCCGACTTTTGTTGTCCTGTGGCAGGACTTCGTTATATGAGAAAAGAATAGTTTTGACCAAAATTTATCCAAATCAAAAATGTTCGATTCCAAACATTGGTCGATTTGACATGGATCATAGTCTCATATCTATTTCAGTCATTGTCTACATATCGCGCACGATCTTCAAAAGTACACAACTCAATATTACACAATTTCTTAGCACATGTTAAACATATGGGCAAGGGAGACTTTACCTTAAGTTTTTTTAACAAATTATAACAAAAATTTGCTCCAGCTTGTGCTTAAAGGTAAATAAAAACTCTGTGTGCATTTTTAGTGTATTATTTCAAAAATACCAAATTTTGGGTTGTGCCACTTTTGAAGATCGTGTGCGTATATATGTAGATCGTTTGTCTATATTT
>NW_023467146.1:0-6859 GCF_013731165.1 Rhagoletis pomonella
ATCGAATGCCTTGGCAAAATCAGTATATACTGTATCAATTTGATACCACAGCTGATATCACTTATTTTCAATTCTCTTATTCTCCGCACAGAGTTACATACAAGTTTTAGGAAAAACTTTAAAATGTAAATTGAGAAATATTTTAGAAAAATGTGTTTTTATTCATTTGAATTGATTAAATAAGAAATTAAAAATGCATGCCAAGTCTTGCATTCCAATAATAACGATAAATGTGTATGTTCCAGGCAATAATTTAAAATATTTGCGAAACTTATCGTTTGCGCTAAAATACAACAATGTGTGTAAAATTCGTTATCATTGTTTCAATTTTGAATACCATATTCGTGCCTGCCGGTGGAAAAAATAGGTAAATTTCATTTATTTTTAAGAAACCATATAAATTAAAATATATTTCTTTCCAGAGCGTCATACGGACAAGTAATGTGATAAATTTGTATGATGAATACCGCGGAAAATCTTTGCATCAAAATTTCTATTCTAATTTGCATTTGAATTATGATATCTGCAGGAATGCTTTGGAACGTATTTTTTGAAGACACATTTTTTATAAATCTTGAGATTGCTGATTTATTTTAGAATTAAAAAAGCTAGTTTATATTAAAAAATATATTTACACTAGAAATATGTAAACTACTTTTATTACGAATTGAAACGATTTTAATGAATATGGTTACCATTAATAGTAGTATGACAGTTAGATATAATCAAAGAACGTATATCATCTTTAAACGTTCTTCTTCTTCTTCTGTAAACGTTCTTTGATATAATGCATATTTGTCAAGAAAGATAGAATACAAGATTGCGCCGTCCTGGCGGCGATGACATATCTGTAATAAAAAGTAAACAAAGTCGAATTGGATGTTGAAAGAAAATGGAACAATAGCCAATTTTCTTAATAAAAAATTTTTCGATAGGGAACGTGTTTTAATTGTGCAAAATTTTAATAGCCTTATTCAAAAAACTAAAGTAGCTTTAAAAAAGGTTTATAAATTGAAAAATGTTCGCAAACGGCAATTTAAAAATCTTTTTAAAATTTTTATTTTTTTATGAATAGGGCGATAAAAATATATGATTTAAAATAACCTTTAACCAGGAAAATACGAAAAGGGTGATTTTTGCGGAAGTAGGTATTAGCGAATGGCAGTGCATTTAAAGTTTCTGAGGTTTCGTTTACTTTTAGATCAGAATTGTCAAAATTTAGAAATTCAAAGTAGCAGTACAATCAGAAAAGAGGATTGCGCCCTGAATGTTCTGGTATCTTTTCTGGTTTCGGTTTGACAGCCAGCTGCTGTGATGATGTGGAAATTTACCACAATGAAGAGAAATATAACAATTAAGTGAAAAAAATGTGATTTTTACAAATTTAGTGAGCAGTAGCGCGTATTTTTCCTTCCCGTCTGCTTTGGGTTTGGTAAAAAAGTTGATTAGTTCCTGCCGGCGATCAAGTCATTTCAACCACAAAATACTATTATTTGCAAGAACCATTCACTAAAATTGTTACTAACTTTTTATTATTTATTAATTCCCTTTTGATACTCAGCAATAGCATAGCCGCTTTTGACAGCACTAAAAGGAGTTGCCTATACGCCGCTATGTCTGAATTTGGCATCCCCTCAAAACTCATACGGCTGTGTAAAATGACGTTGAGCAATACCACCAGCTCCGTCAGAATTGGGAAAGACCTCTCCGAGCCGTTCGTCTGAAAACGGGGCTTCAGACAAGGCGACTCCCTTTCATGTGACTTCTTTAATCTGATGTTGGAGAAGATAATAAGAGCTGCAGAACTGAACCGCTCAGGAACAATTTACTACAAGAGCGTGCAATTGCTGGCTTATACCGATGACATCGACATCATCGGTAACAAAAACCGCGAAGTCTGTTCCAAGTTGGATAGGGAAGCAAAGCGAATGGGTCTGGTGATAAATGAGGACAAGACGAAGTATCTCCTGTCATAAAACAAACAGTCAGCACATTCGCGCCTTGGCACCCACGTCACTGTTTACAGTTACAATTTCGAGGAAGTAGAGAATTGCGTTTACTTGGGAACCAGCATTAACACCGATAATAATGTCAGCATTGAAATCCAACGCAGAATCACGCTTGCCAACAAGTAGAGGAAGTAGAGAATTGCGTTTACTTGGGAACCAGCATTAACACCGATAATAATGTCAGCATTGAAATCCAACGCAGAATCACTCTTGCCAACAAGTGCTACTTTGGATTGAGTAGGCAACTCAGGAGTAAAGTCCTCTCTCGACGTACGAAAACCACGCTCTATAAGTCACTCATCATGCCCGTGCTGGTATATGGCGCAGAAGCATGAACAATGACAACATCCGATGAGGCGGCTCTTGGAGTGTTTGAGAGAAAGACTTTGCGGAAGATTTACGGGCCTTTACGCGTTGGCGACGGCGAGTACCGCAGACTATGGAACGATGAGCTGTATGAGCTTTACAAAGATATGGACATAGTGCAGCGAATTAAAATACAGCGGCTCCGCTGGCTTCGTCATGTCTTTCGAATGGACACCGACGCTGCAGCTCTGAAAGTATTCAACTCGGAACCCACTGGTGGTACCAGAGGAAGAGGGAGGCCCGCACTGCGATGGAAAGATCAGGTGGAGAAGGACTTGGCTTCACTTGGCGTCAGTTGGCACAGAGGAGAAACGACTGGCGTGCTTTGCTGAACTCGGCCAAAATCGCTCAGGCGGTTACAGCGCCAAAAAAGAAGAAGAAGAATAGCAAGATGGAAAAAATTATAAACCAAAAGTAGTAATATTTTTATGAATGTAGTTATAAAAGTTCACAGAGGAAACGCCGGAAATCAATGTATTGGCAACGACATAAAATGTATGGCAATTTAGTTGTCAACAGAATAATAACTACGATAAAAAAGCATGCGAGAAGTGTGCGAAGAAGGAAATCTATAAAATATTTTGATTTTTACCATGATAAAAACATTACAAGGTAAAATCATTGAGACAGTCTGACTTTTGCCAGCAATATAATTTTAAAATTCGAACTCAAGTTCACACGCACATTCTCATTTTTAATCTCAAACAACAACAATTTTGAACAAATTCATTTTTATTTTTAATTTTATATGATTTTAAAATGTTTGCAAACGTCAGAAAAAAATCATGGCCGACGAATTGCGAGAATGGTTTTACTTTCTAATGTTTTTGTGATAAAAACATAGCAAGGTAAAACCGTTCTCTCAATTCGTCGGCCATGATTGGTTTTTTTGAAGTTTGTCAACATTTTAAAATCATATAAAAATGAGAGTAAAAAAAGGAATTGTTCAAAGTTGTTGTTTTAGATTGAAAATTAGAATGTGTGTGTGATTGCAAACGTCAAGAATTTGAAAAATTCCTCTCAGCGGTTCTACCTTCCTATTTTTTTATCATGGTTTTTATCGTGATTTTTACTGGGTGTAATTGAAACTCAGTCAAATAAGTATTAAGGAAAAGAAAAATTTTAGAATAATATACAGAAAAAGAGATGGGTGCACAAAAAGTTATGTTAAATGTTAATCCAAAATTCTTAAAAAGTAAACAAATCTATTTGTTTTCATGTTACTGTATAGAGCTCTTTAAATTTATTTTATTTTTTATGAATAAGACCATAAGCATATATCGTTTTTATAAATAAATCCTATAGCAAGATGCTTTATATTTATTTATACACTTTTTGGCTGGCGAAATATGTAGGTAGTTTTTTCAACTTAATAAAAAAGCGTATTTAACCACATTAAACTTTTTTTAATATTGAATGGCGCAACACAGCACCTCTTTTTGTTGCACGAAACCCTTGAACACGTGGCTGTCATCTATTTCTTCTGTTTCGACATTTCACTATTTTGCATTTCTTTCATTTTGACTTCATTCGCATTGTCAGATTTTTAGAATTCGTTTTGGTTCGACATTCTGCTATTTCATAATGTTTACATTCTCATGTCATCCACCTTCCATTTCTTACCTTCCATTGCCGTTCGCATCGTCGAACGTGCCTGTCAAACACTGCCGCCATCATGCTTTTCAGTTTGGCAGGCACGTCCGCTGTTAGAAAGAGAATAGACAAAAAGGGGCATAGGATTCCATACTTGTAAGTATATACGATGCAAGTGACGTACAGCGCGTCAGAAGAGGATCGCTCACCAACTCAAATAACTTCTCAGCAAAAATCTACCAACAGAAAGGAAGAAAATACAATAAGCCAAGAAATTCCAAGCTGCTCAAAGCTAACTTATTCCGAGCACAGCACATTAAGAGCCTTATTCTGTATCACGAACGATAGGCAACACGAACGATTCGTCTGCAGAGGAAAGCTTAAAAAATTAGTCCGGCGGCATCATTCTAGCCGGTTTAAACGCAACCGATATATAACGTAATATATTAAAAGCAAGACGAAGACGACCGATAGGGTAATAAAATCACAATCAGAGAGGTGGTCGTCTGCAGACGAATCGTTCGTGTTGCCTATCGTTCGTGAAACAGAATAAAGCTGTATGTAATCAAAATTTAAGTATAAACGCAATCAAACACAAACAAACTAATAACTCAGAAAACAACAATAAACAACTACTCTCACTACACCACAACTCCACAAAACAAATACAGATTCTACCACGAAATACACCGAAACGTCTCCGCACTCAATTTAAAGCAAATAAAAACAACAGCAACTTAACAATAGGCACAAAACCCAGCAGAAAATTGAGCGACTCCAGTGACGAGGCGGACATATTTATGGAAACGTAAAAATGGACAAATACTCACTAAACATATTACAATGGATCATCAAAGGTTACGTTAATAATTATACATACTTACAATTACTAATTAAAAAATACAACCGTAAAATATTCTCCCTCCAAGAAACTCATATACAAACAGTAACAAACTTACCAATACCTATAAATTTTAATATTTACATTTCAACCGCAACACCCAATTTATTTATTTATTTATTTCTATTTCAGTCAAAGAATACATAGTTTCTTACTGACTAAGCTTAAAAATACAACTTAATTTAAGTTGGTGGTCAACTAATTAATAATTAAAGTAATTCGAGACTATGTTTTTTAAAACGACTCCAGGAAGTGACAGATCTATTTCCACCGTTTGGTTTATTTGATTGATTTCCCTGAGGGCTCGCCTAATAGGTGCATTCAAAGTAGTGTTGCCACAAAAAAATTACAAAATTCCTCAAAAACAAAAATCCTCAAAACCCGAACAAATTACTCAAAATTTCCTTATTACAGATATGAGTACTGTGTACTGCATACTATTTACAGGTACTTAGTGTAAAAAAGAATTACATTCTGCTATTAAATTGGTTTATTTGTTTTTGCGGAAAAAAATTATCGATAACATTTTGAATATTTAGTAGCAAATGCAGATGTGCATAACAGCGAAAAACACCACACAAGCGGCTTGACAAACCAAGCGAAATATCCCTTTGCTTAAAGCCATTCATGTTGTGTATGTGGGTGTTTGAACGTTTGACAAGCCGTTTGAGGGAAATGTGAACAAAAATCAACATTTTTTGATTTTCTGTCCGCCATGTTGACTTTTGATCAAACCGCTTACGTTGCGTATGATAAAATCGCCTCATTCGAAACGGAATTTTTACCGAATGAGGACTCAAGAGAGAAAAATCGAAGAAAACCAAACCCTTTCACATTGTGAACCGGAAGAAAACTAAAATTCCTTGCTTGAAAAGTAGGTTCGACGAATGTTTGACAAACCGTGTGTAGTGTCTTTCGCTCTTTATAAATGTTCAAAAATTTGCAGAGCGATTTAAAAACTCTGTTGTGTAAAACATGGTTGCATTTGTTATCTGCAAATGTATCGAGAGAAAATTCCTCAAAAATTCAAAATAAAAATCCTCAAAAAATACTTAAACGCACCCGAAATTCCTCACGTTTTGAGGAATTACTCGTCAAGTGGCAACACCGATTCAAAGCATAATTCGACTTTGCGGATTGCACGTAAAATAAGTCATAACGCTGCAAATTTCTTACAGGAATATTGAGCGGTATTCTTCGGAGAATTTCTGAGCAATCGACAATATTAGTTATAACATTCAAGATAAACGGGCAGGATAGGCATTTTCTCCTATCTTCAAGCAAATCAAGATTTAAAAGTAAGCAACGTGACTTTTAGAAAGGCATTGGCTCTTTAAAGTTGAGATACCTGCAGACTCAATAAAAGTCTTTTGTAAACGTTCAATCCTGTTTATATACGTCGTATGAAAAGGTCGCCAAATAATTGCGGCATATTCTAGACGGGATCTACAAATTTCAGTTTAGTACCTGCAATCGTATAAGATGTGCTTACTGTATTCGAATTTCTAGAATAAACCATATGAGAACATTTTTCAGTATTTAAGAAGAGTTGATCTCTTTCACACCACGAGAGAATTTGAGAGAACATTGAACTCAGTCAGAGCTCGAAAATTTTGAGTATTATCTCTATCTAGATCAGATTGAAGAGAATCAGAATCCCCTGGTCGCATTACCACCGAATAAACTTTGAGATCGTCAGCGTATAGAAGAAATTTGGAGAATAAGAAACACGAGCTCATGTCATTGATAAAAATTATAAATAAAAGAGGTGCAAGGATACTACCCTCAGGGACCCCAGAACTTGCGTTACAAGAACGCAATGTTGTGTCTTCGATTTGCACCCTACAGTACATCTCCTATAGATAGGATGTGATCCATTCAAGGAAGACGGAATGAAAACCCGTGTACGCCAATTTACTACTTAGGATTTTATGGAACACCCTATCGAATGCCTTGGCAAAATCAGTATATACTGTATCAATTTGATACC
>NW_023467147.1:0-6859 GCF_013731165.1 Rhagoletis pomonella
AAAACAGAAATTAGAATTCTACTAAGTGAAAATTCCGAATTAAAAATCCGCTTTTATTATTCAAAATTCCAGTCTGGTAGCACCAAGTTGTATGTTAATTTGCTATCTTATTCATCGTTTATACGAAAACTTTAACAATAAATTATGTATATAAGAACTATAGGGTTGCTTGAAAAAAGGGGGGTATTTTTGAAATCAGGGAGTCCTATTCTACCCCCCTCAACCCCCCTTTTCTAGAATTTGCCGTCCGTCTACTAAATTGTCCCTGCTTCTAAGTTCTCTGCTTTTGGGCGACACCTGTCGTCTCTTCAAGTAATTTTTAGACTCCTTAATACCAACGGCGACATCTCTCTCTCTGAATTCTTTACAAATGTACAGATATGGTTCCTTACGGGGCGACACCTTTGGTTGAAGTTTTGAAAAAAACGATTATTGAATTTCTAGGAATGGTTTGACGTCATCTGTGATTAAATAGGGTATTCTTTATTTACACTATAATAAGTAGCTGTTCGCACTTCTATGCCCACCTGGTCAGCTGTTGGAAATTTGTACTAAAGAAAAAATTGGTGTTATGGCAGCAGCTCATAAATTTATTTCGCAATTTTGCATGAGTACGCATAATTTACAGCGATTACAGGTAGGGTATTATATATTCATTGTATGTTTATTTAAGTTTCCGTTTTTTATTTAAGCGCTTACCTACCGCTACAGCTGTACGATGCTCCAGTTTCTTATCGTCTCGAAAGGTAGCTCCTCGCGAGGAATACCCTGAAATAGAGATTGTACATAATGCACCTGAATGGAAATATGTCGAACGCTTGCTTCCACAAAAGACAGTGCCAAAGCCTGTTCAAAAAGCTGTGTACCCTTCCGGTTGGAAACCCCAAATCGCTTCTGCAAACCCGGACCTTAAATACTTTGTAGCACGCACGAAAAATCACATGGTACCAGTGTATTTACAGACAAGCTTCCGTGGTCAGCGGCGTATCACTGTTATCCGACGCATTCAGGGTGATATATGGGAGTTGGAACGTGAGTTACGTGTTGTTGTGGAGAAAGCGCGGGATGGAAAACTCTGCGCCAGTCGAGTAAATGAGATGAGTGGACAAATACACTTTCATGGCGATTATGTTGACGTCGTGAGGGAATATCTGAAGGAAAAAGGTTTCTAAAATAGCTTCATTCTCCTATAAGTTTGCAAATTAAATAAAAAGCAATGTTTCAATAACGTATATTACATACATGTGTATTTTTGTTTTTAATTTGATCTTCACACCTTATACGTATGTTAAGCTAGTACTTAAGAATAATTTTGCTTATGTGTATACTGAGCATTAGTTCAGTTAAAACTAAAAGCAAAGTGCTGCAAAAAGATTGGTTTGCAGTTATTATTACTTATTATGCCCTGAGGAACTTCAACATATAGAATTGCTTTTTGGATGAATTATTAAACCTCAATACGAATATATTGCAAAAATATTAGAAACTAGGGGAGAGATTAAATCTATTAAATACATCTTCAGTACATCTTAAAAATTATCATATGGCCACAGAAGCGACTGCTGTCGCCGCAGACCGCTTAAGAGCTTTTCGTATCGTGGTCCAATCTTCCATAATGTCTTCATCACGCAGCATGTATACAATGTAGGGACCGGTGACCGTGACTGCCTTTTTTCTTCCCGGGCCACGTACTTTACTTGCACGCCTGTCTACAGCCCAATCAGACCAAGATATATCAACATTATTTCGGTCTTCTTCCAGACGTCTTATTTTCTCAATAATTTCTTCCTCCATTTGATCGAGCAATAGTTGTTTTTCACTCTAAAATATAAAAAAAAACTATAATTAAAGTGATGTCTCGTTATTAACAAATATCTTAAGAAGGTAATTCGCCTTTAAGTGTTAAGTCTTAAACAAATGGAAAACGCATCCTTTAAATTTAACAGGTAATATTTAAGCAAAAAACAAAACCGACTTCAATTCTCATATATATATATATTTCATGATCCAATGATCGGATCTAAACAAGATTAGTATGGGACCACCTCTGAGACACTACCTTTCTGATGAAAAATTATCGAAATCGGTTGACGTGGTCCAAAGTTATGCGGTAACATACAAAAAACAAAAAAAAAAAATATTCCGACGAACTGATAACCTTTTTTCGAAGTCGGTTAAAAGTGGCGGGACCCGAAAGTTTTTTTTGAATCTTTTTACAGTGTAGCGAGATTTTCGAGGCACGCCTACAGAGGACGCGGAAACACAGTGAGGAAAGCACCACACACTAGCTCAACTAAGAACAGACTGATACATACGACCCGACAGCTACCAATTGCGCCTAAATACACTGGTGCAAGGACATGTCTAGCTTGCGAGCAAGGCTTTCACTACCCGAACCTTTGCAAGTACAAATCGACCTTCCGCGTTACATTGTCCCCACGACAGTCTGGTTTACGTAACCGGAATGACCTAGATCTATATCTGGTCAAGGGCTGTAACTCCTACGGTATAACCAAAAATTCTTTGGGGAGTTTTTAAGCTGTTACTAAAACAATCTGCAATTTACGTTGGCACAACCATGATTTTCATATTATAGCAGGTTAAACTGCTACCTTAAACCTTAAACTCCAACCCTACCGTCACAACGAACTTATACCCTTTCTCACGAAAGTCGGACTATCTGACCGGAAGGACCGATTTATAATCAGCCAAGGACCGCCAATCCAGCAGATTCTCCATGACCTTTATCCTGGTTCTTGTTGTTGTTGTAGCGGCTACAACAACGCCGCCCAGATCGGTTGATATCTCAGTCGTTGTCGTCAAGTTCCACTAACGGCAGCCCTAGGAAGCGTGCAGCCTCTATCGGGTCGGTCCACAAGGATAAAGCTGTTAGGGTTGTCGGGTTTTCCGGGCATGCGAAGAGATGTTTCGAGTCATGTGGGGTCTCTCCGCATGCTGGACACTCATTTGGCACATCCTCGTTCAATCTACTTAGGTAGGAGTTTAACCTGCAGCTGTAGCCAGAGCGAAGTTGGGCTATTGTTGTTCGTGTCTCCCGAGGCAGATGAAGCTCCGTCTCGTCTATGTTCGGTGGTAGTGTGCCGAGAACGACATTCACAGGTCTAGAGTCTACATAACTCGAGACTGACTCCCTGTGAATGCCGTTCAGGGCCTGTCGGTAGGCTGACGGGTCCAGAGGTTGCTTGTTGAACCTCTGGACTTCGTCCGTCAGTTCATATCGAATTAATTGACAGTAAACTCCGTTTTGTTACTTCCATTATGACCCGGTCCTTTGGCTTTGCAAGCTTTGGCTTGACCAAATCCATTGAAACAAGTAAAGCCAGTGCTGTCCTCGGCTATGTCGAAGGCTTCATTTCTTTCATGAACATCAGAAGATCTTACTTCAACCGACTACTGCGCTCTTAAGCGGTTGTTTGGGAGCTAAACAAAAATTTTACCTTCACTGCATACATAGATACAGGAATTATATAAAAAAGAACTAATACTTTTCTGAACAATAAGTCTAACCGGTTGTTCAATATCTTGTTATCATTTCCCCCCAGTTAAACACCATTATCGACGGTAAAATTCCATATCTGAACAATCAGTTGTATGGAGGCTATAGATTTGAGTTGTCATTTCACACACTAAGCTGTTGAGAATGATTCAAAACGGATCGAAATTTCATGCTCGTACCTATATAAAATGAGAAATAATAGCAAAAATCTCATATCTGAACAATTAGTTGTAAGGGAGCTATATGTTAATAGCGGTCCGAATTTACTGATTCCTACAAATGATTAATATGTATGCACATTAATATGTATAAACATTGGAACAAATTTATAATACCATTTCATGTTCATTAAAAGGTAAAAAAATAGGTGATCTAGATAGGTTAGACAGGCACTAATCCCCAAAAAATCCATGTATGCTGTGTCTACTGCAACCCTAACAACCGAAGCTTTGTGGTCGCCGCCTATATATGCAGTGTAGTTCTCTTTGTAATTTGTAAACCTAGTGTTCTCAGAGTCGGTTGATGCAAATGAAAACAACCAACAGTACATATCGAAATACTTGCCTCAAAATGCTGCAACGCTGCTTGTTCCTCTGATTGGTACTTATGTTCGATATTTTCCAAACGAAATTTTCGCAGCTTGTCTGCAACTTCAACGCGATTGCGAAAGGCTTTGTCCAATTCTCTCAATGGTATTAAGTACTCTTCTGAACGTCCACTACGAACATCCGCAATTTGTTGTTCGTTTTGTTTGTTGCGTTCTTGATAATACAGCTCCCGCAGTTGATCAAATTGTAATTCAAGGCTAGCTGCAAAACCATAAGAGCTTGTTGCACTTCCTTCATTAGCCTGACTATCCGATTGGACTTACCTAAATCTTCAACATGTTCGGAACGAATTCTTTCCATTTCAATGGCATCCATTTCCGAGGAGTCATCCGAATCCATTTCATTGGCCTCTTCATCAGTGGACTCTCGTCCCTGACTAGAATTTGAATGTTCAGACTCGGCTCCAGAAACATCCTCGCCATCGGTTGCGTCTCCCTCGTTTTTAACAGGCATTCTATTTGCACTGAAAACTTCACTTCACGTAAAAAGTTGAGGAACTCTAGGCTATAAACAGTTATTTTACCAAGTTATAGGCCATATATCGCATTTAATTCATTTAATACTTCCTCCGTACAAACTTTTATATCTGGGCAACTTCTGGGACCACTTTGACAGCTGTGTTGTTGTCACATAAAAGTCATTGTGTCAAAATATGACAGTGTTGGTGTTGCCAGATATCTCTTCTTTGCGTCCATTTTTATATATCGCCTTTCGATTTTTATTCTGAATAATTTTTTAACTTAATGGGAAATGTTTAATGGCGCTCACATCGTTTTTGGGGTTGGGGCCGGAGGAGGAGGGGCAGCGATACTTTAACTTCGTACTATATCGATACTTTCCAAGAATGATAGAATAGTTGCGTGGAACGCAACTACCAAGATTGAGCCAATGAGACAGGATTTTTAAGCGTAATTTTTGCGTGACGTCATCTTGGTGCAATTGCGAGAGAGAAATGTCCAAACGCATATAAAAATATGTAAACAATGCAGAAAAATGTGTTAATTTTAATATTACATGGCCCAATTTCGCAGGAATCAATAAATATACAAAGATTGATTAATTAGGAACACGCAGCAATAATTTTGGACATGTAGCCCTTTAGGTAAGTACGATTTTTAGCACATGAAAAAATTGATGTATTAACAATGTTTGCAATTTCATGTTGACCAAAAGGAAAGTGTGCAGCAAAGTGAATTTTTGGACTCGCCATTGTAAAAAGCCATGCAGAGTGCATAATTATACAGTATATTTTGCTTTGCTGCCTCTATGCTTAAGTGCACATTTAAGATACCTACCCCAAAATGCGCATCAAAAGCATTATTTTTAACATTTATAAGGAAACTGCTCCGATAGATGCATTCAACATACCTGCACATTGGCGATACCTGCCTTAAAAATTGTGCGACTAGAACCTTACTGTTACTGTTACAGTTACTGAGCTGTTGCGCCTTCTGAACATGCCCAATCATAGACATCTCAGAAACAGCTTTTTCATGGCGAAAGAACCTTATATTTGTTAAAAAAGGGAAGTAAACAACGAAATATTTAAATATGTATAGATTTTAATTATTATTTAGTGATATTTCAGCCAAATCAGTGTAGTACCAATGACATGTAAACAAACCGTCTGACGTTTTTACAGGAAATAGTGCTTTTTGCGTTCCTATGCACTTCTGCATCTGTTCTCCTTTTACTCTCATTTGAGAGCGTAAAATTGTAGTTTGACAGTTCCACAGGTTTTAGTCCGAAGTTCAAAGGAACAGACTAAGGGCCGGTTTCTCTATCTCCGGTTAACACTTATCCCCCGGTAAACATGGTTACCGACGTTCTAACTCCATGCATATAACAGGGAGTTGTTGTTGTTGTTGTAGCGGCTACAACAACCCCGCCCAGATCGGTTGGTATCTCAGTCGTTGTCGTCAAGTTCCACTAACGGCAACCCTAGGAAGCGTGGAGCTTCTGTGGGATCTGTCCACAGGGACAAGGCCGTTAGGGTTGTCGGGTTTTCCGGGCATGCGAAGAGATGGTTCGAGTCATGTGGGGTCTCTACGCATGCCGGACATTCGTTCGGCACATCCTCATTCAGCCTACTCAAGTAGGAGTTAACATTAACATATAACAGGGAGTCGATAAGGTCGGTAACGATGTTTAACGGGGGATTAGTGTTAACCGGAGATAGAGAAACCGGCCCTAAGTGTTTCGTATCATGTCATCCTTGAAATCAGTTCTAAACAATGAGTTTATGTCTACTTATCTTATATAGCTAATACATTTAGCGAATACCTATGCATCTGTGCCTTTAGTGATATTTTCCATTATTGTAGTTTACAAAATTTGCTATTGATGTACACAAGCAAAAGCTGTCATTTCATATTTGCTTCCTGCACATTTCTGCCCGGGAAAAAAAGTCCGGGCTGTTTCGGGCACGAAGAAGAAGACATTTACGACCCAAAAGTGGAAGGTATTTGCTCTCTGTTATCCATTTTTTAGCGTGAGAACGCTTTCTAAGCTATTTTGCGCACCCGCGGGTACCCGCTGGTTCGTGTGGAACGAACCTAATGTCAAAATTTCGCTGACATTTTTCTGGAATGCACTACCGGAAATCATTGGAATGCACTACCGGAAGTCTTCAATAATCGCGTATAGATGACGCTGTAAATATTTAGAGCTAAGGACTAAAGACAAATAATTATATGGATTATTTTTTCTCAAATGGCATGATTCATGCTCAAAT
>NW_023467148.1:0-6858 GCF_013731165.1 Rhagoletis pomonella
TTGTCAAAAAATTACCAAAAATTGCCAAGATTCGAGATAACTTATTTTACTGGTTATAGAGAAATAGTTGCCACTTTTCACTTGGCTGGCCGAGATTTCTTCATTTTAAGATTTTAGAATTTTTGTGTCGGATTGACAAAGTTGCGCTTGTTGGTGATGAATTTGCGGGGAGATGTGCTGCGGTTGTTTTTATGAATGAATTTACTTGGCCTTGAGAAATATGCAAATGCGTTTATGAATGAAATAGTTATTGTTGTATTTGAGTATACGTGTAATTATGTGCATATATATGTATGTATGCTGCCGTGATTTGTACATATATACATTTATATGCATGTTCGTAGTTTTTTTGGCAGTAATATGCACATACATATATATGCATGCAAAAACGTTATCAATTAATGGAGCATGTACATACGTATGCGTAGAAAATGCGTTTTCATTTGACTCCAAAACTATTGGGGCATATTAGTAGACGAAATAAAGTCGACTCTTAACCCATTAGTGCATAAGGTCCCTTTAAAGGGACGGTCAGCTTTTGCTCTCTTACTCTCCCATTTTGCAATACAGATCTCATGTAAGTTGATGGTATAGTTGTTGACATTACACCAAACCAGTTTGTGATTGATTGCAGTGCAGTAAACTTTAAATTGTGTGATTTTTTTTGCGAAATATGGAACAAAAACTAAAAAAAAATATCAGAACACGTGGGAGGTAAGTAAATGTGAATAACAAATAAATACAGGTGAAATTATTTAACAATTTTAAATGCAATTATCTTAAATTTATTGTAATAAACAAATTTAAGTTGTTGTGTCCCTTATAAGGGACGCTATGCAGACAGGACAGTTAACAATAATATTTTATTACAACAATAATATTTTATTACAGACTAACAGTAGCTGAAATACTGGAAGAGATCGAAGCTTTTGATGGTCAGTTGCAAGAACTTAACATTTTTGCAATCCCACCATTGGAGGAAAATGAGACCGACCAGGATTCGGACGGTAGTGATGACGAACACGAGGCGAACTTGGATCATCTCGGCCCGAAATTATTGACTGCGGAAGGCGAGAGCCAAGACGAATTCGATGACTGGAGTGACAGTGACGATGAGCCACTGGCTAAATACAGAAAAACCGTCAGTTCGAGTGTGCGTGCGGGAAATGCCTTGCGTTGGCGAAAAGTGGACCCGGTGTACGACATACAAACGGAATGCGAAACAATACCGCCGAGTGCCGAAGCTCAAGCCGCCAGTTCGCCTACTGATTTCTTTGAGCTATTTTTTTCTGAAGGCATTATAAATTTTTGTGTTGAGCAGACAAATTTATATGCTCTTCAGAAAAATGTTGACCTGAGAATGAGTATGGACGAGGCGAGAGTTTTATTGGCGGTATTTTGATGTCGGGGTACGCAAAATACCCCAACAAACGTTTGTATTGGTCGGAGAAATCTGATCCGCCAAGATTGCTAGCGAACAGCATGAGGCTGAATCGATTTGAGAAAATTCTAAATAATTTCCATCTGAATGACAACACGCAAGCCCAGGGTACCGATCGGCTTTACAAAATTAGGCCACTAATTACTCACCTGAACGAGGCGTTTCTAAAGCATGGTGGAATGGACGAGAATCTCTCCATTGATGAGAGCATGATACCGTATTATGGTAGGCACTATGCTAAACAATATATCCGTGGTAAGCCCATTCGATTTGGATTCAAAAACTGGGCTCTGAATTCCAGCGATGGATATATGCTTCAGTTCGATGTGTATATGGGCAAAAATGCAGAGAGCGTCCCACAAGGATATGGAGTAGGAGGTGACAAAGTGGTTGATCTCCTCACGAAAGCAAATGTACCACACCATAAGGGATTCAAGGTAAGAAATGAAATGTTCGTCATATGATATTACAATAATAATATAATTTACATTATAGCTTTTCATCGACAACTATTTTACGTCCGTGAAACTGTTGCGCAATTTGGCCAGTATGGGGATTTGTACATCTGGTACAATTAGAGACGGTCGCATAGAGAAGTGTCCTCTTCGTAAAATAGCCGCCATGAAAAAGGAGCAGCGAGGATCCAGCGATTTTCGTTTTACTGACGATGGCAAGATTCTCGTTGTAAGATGGAAAGATAATAATGTGGTCACCATTGGCTCCAACTTTGATACCATCGATATCGGGACGTGCAAGCGCTACGCGAGAGGGCAAGGTGCGATACAGATACCACAGCCGAAACTTCTTCAGCGCTATAATCAAGGCATGGGAGGCGTTGATAAAATGGACCAGATGGTGGCTGTGTACCGGTCTAGAATTAGACAGCGTAAGTGGTGGTGGCCCATATTTGCATATTTGTTGGACGCATCGATCGTAAACGCATGGATCCTTATGCGGAAAGTTCATCCGAACGACCCAAATTGTGGCACTCTGCTAATTTTTCGCAGGTACATAGCCAATTCGTATCTAGAGAGATACGGAATGCCGTCCTCAAGAGGATCGAGTAGAACCAGCATCAACCCTGATGCGCGCTACGATGGAAAAAACCATATGATTGAGTACTCGAATACGGATAAGAGATGTGCCTATTGCGGAAAGAAGTCTAACTTTGTATGTACTAAGTGCGAGAAAGGGCTTCATCCGAAAGAATGCTTCAAGCAATATCACACTTCAAATGCCCATACTGCATAGTGTCCCTTATAAGGGACGGTCCCCAAAACCCCCAAAACACATTTTTTTTAATAAATCGAATTAAAACTACTTTATTAGACTTATTTCAATGCATAATGATAAAAGAAAAGGTAAGTATAGCGCCAGGGAACTTCATGCACTAATGGGTTAAGTTAAAGTTTGTCAGCCCCAAATAAGAAGAAAGTTAGTATGTATGTACATACATATATGTAATATTATGTGCATGTGCAAGAACGTTATCAATAAATGATTTTGGAGTATGTGTATTGGGTACATATGTACATTTGTAGGTATGTACATACATATATACATTCAGATGCGATCAACTAATTAGCAACGAAATTTAATATGATATTGTTTGCAAATTATGTTTATTTATTTTTAATGATTTTAATTTAAAATATAATTCAATCTGTAACAAGAACCACAATAATACAAGTTTAAAAGCTTGCACAAATTGCAAAAAACCGAATCAAACTTCAAGAAATGGTCATCCAAATTTTTAATTAGAATATTTAATAAAATTTCGGGTATGCAGTATTGTAGTCCATTCAATTATAGTATAAGAAAGTGCAAGTTTCAAGTTGTTAAAAATTACCATTGATTTTATAGATTTTTTTTTTTGTGGGGGTGTTGCTGTTTTTTTTTCATACAAAAAAAATTGTGATTATCTGTTACAGTAGACGCTCACAAATTAGAACTCTTAGTAATTAGAATTTCCAGAAATTAGAATCAACTTTTTGAATACATTACACGCTCTGAAATTAGAATCGAAAATTATAATTTCAGAGCGTATTTTGTTTTTTTGTTGCAAAATAGATATAAAAAGGGGAATCCCCAATTTATTCATGTTACGCTCGGTAGTCGTTGGATTTTCGTCGCTATCTGTACAGTTTTTGTTAGTTTTTGTTTGAAATTCGATTCGCGTGCACGTGTTTCGGCATTGTTTGCTTAAAAGTAAAAGTCGTTCGTTGAAATGCCAAATAAACGTAAGAAAAATACTTTGTCTTTGGAAACCAAAGTGCAGATCTTGGAAAAGCTTGACCAAGGTATTCAAGGGAAGCGGTTAGCCCTAGAATTTGATGTGGCGCCATCTGCAATCACCTATATAAAATCTATGAAATCATCAATTTTAAGCGCTGTTTCTAATACCTATCATAAGGCTAACAAAAAATCATTGCATATCGCTGAATATCCAAAAATGGAAGCAAGTCTTTATAAGTGGTTTTTAAATCAACGCGAAAAAAAGTGTACATTAACTGGGCCAATACTAAAGGAGAAAGCCAAACAAATATTCAAAGTGGAATATCCCGATAAAGATGAAAGTACATTTAGCGCAAGTGATGGATGGTTTAGCAAATTTAAAAAACGACACGGAATACGTTTTTTAAAAATTTGTGGCGAGATTCTCTCTAGTGATGTTGCTTCAGTCACCCCGTTTATTCACAGATTTCGTGCAAAAGTCGATGAGATGGGGCTAATGGAGTCACAAATATATAATGTAGATGAAACCGGATTATTTTACCGTTGTTTACCTGACAAAACATACGTCTCTCTTTTCGAGAAAACCGCCCCCGGGTATAAAATCCAGAAGGAACGAATTTCAGTGTTACTTGGTGTAAATGCTGATGGATCACATAAATTAATGCCATTAGTAATTGGAAAAGCAAAAAAACCAAGAAGTTTCCAAGGATTCAATAATCCACTCCATTACAACTTTTCAAAAAATGCTTGGATGACATCTCGGATTTTTCATGATTGGTTTCACAAGATATTTATTCATGAGGTAAGAAAAAACTTTGTTTTTAGGTTCAGTAATTCCAAAATATTTTCAATTCACAGGTGATTCGTTTCTCTCAGGAAAATAATTTGCCTCCGAAGGCAATTTTGCTAATTGACAACTGCTCTGCTCATGCACCAATTGAGAAACTTCAAAGCGACGATGGAAATATAATTGCATTTTTCTTTCCACCAAATGTAACAGCAACTTTACAACCAATGGATCAGAATCCTATTAAGTTAACCAAGCTAAACTACAGAAGTATGCTTCTTTCTCAATTAATTGCTGAAGGAGGTGACCTCAAGGTTCGCTTGAAATCCTTTTCAATTCGAAATGCAATCATGCTATTAAAGCAAGCTTGGTAAGATGTTCCAGAAAGAGTAATAAAAAAGTCCTGGTCAAAGTTGAACAACTGGGACTCTGATCAGTATGAAAGTGATGACGATGATGTGCCACTAGCACAGCTACTGCAAAAAGATCAAGTCTGCTAGCTCTTCGCAATGAGATTGTTATTGCAGAAACAAATAAAAGGAAGAAGCAAACAGCAATAACAGACTACATGCCTGCAAATTAGTTACGAAGTTTTTGATTAATTTTTGGCTGTTTTAATGTATATTTATCGATCTCTTATGTATTTTTGATAAAAAAAAATATATTTACTGTAATTGGAGTTTTTGTTTTTTGGACCTTTTTTTGACTTAGCGCATAAATACATATATGTATATTGGATTGTTACCTTATGTTTTCTCGTTTTAATGAATAAAATTTAGTAAGACAAAATTTCATTGTAGTTTTTCAATGCAAATTGACTTAAATTTTAAGGTTTTATTGAAATAAAAAAACGTCCAGGAATTAGAATTTTTCAGAAATTAGAATCACCCTAAAAACAAAATGGTTCTAATTTGTGAGCGTCTACTGTATATGGAAGAAAATGCGAACACCCTCCACAAAAAAAATTCTAAAAATTCAACGGTAATTTTTAATGACTAGAAACTTGCACTTTAGTGTACTTCATTGAATGGGCTGCAAAGCTGCATACCCGAAAATTTTCTAAATTTCAAAATAAAAAAATTGAAATCTTGATAACAATTTTTTTTGAAGTTTGATTAATTTTTATGCAATTTGTGCAAGCTTTTAAATTTTTATTATTGTGGTTTCTGTTATAGATTGAATAATGTTTTAAAGGAAATTATTAAAAACAAATAAATAAACATAATTTGCAAACAATATCATTTTGAATTTCGTTGCTAATTAGTTGATCGCATCTGTGTGTACTAAAATGCCTAATAGGAAGTTAGTTGCAGCTTTTTCACAGATACCTATTCCACTGAAAATGATGTGAAAAAGCTGTAACTAACTTTATTTTGACCATGAATAAGCCCCATTATTTACATGCAATACGAGTATTGCAGTTAAAAATCATCATTCAACACATTGGTCCGTATGCATAAAAACTAAGCAATTGCTTTTACTTAAAATTTCATAACTTTCACTTAAATTTATTTGAACAAATCGAGTAAAAGGTCTGAGATTTTAAGAAAAGGTATTTGCTTAGGTTATATGCATATGGCATATTTTCTCGAAATAACTGTTCATAAAACTCAAACATAACTTTTCGAGAAAAACCACTTTGCTAACAAGTGCAATTGCTGCTTTTGTACGTTTTTGTCAATGTATCCATTTTTGAGTGAATTTGCTAGCAAGAAAACTGCGGTTTGTTGCATTGAAAGCAGCGTAGCAATCGTTAAAAAATAAAAACTGATTTTTTCTTCGCTTTTAAATGCCGACAACAAATTACCAAAGAGTACGCATTTGTAGGCTTTTTTTGTCAATATGGCCATCTTTAAAGCGAATTTGGGAAAAAACTAAGGCACCTAGAAAACTGCGGTTTGTTGCAATCAGCGCGGCAACTAAAATAAGAATCGTTAAAAAAAAAATCGATTTTTGCGACCCAAATGCCGACGGCAAATCACCAATGAGTTTGCATATTTGCATAGCTTTCACATATTTATTAGATAACAAATCTACGTTTTGGAGTTAAAGCATTCCCGGGCATATATTTTCGTCAATTAATTTTCATTAATTTAACCAAGAATTTTAATCTTTTTTTTTATTAAATCAATGCCGCGAAAAAGAAAATCCAAACCAAAGTACTTAACATTGATACAAATTAACAATATTGTATCTCCGCTCAGCTCTGTTAACTTGCCGCTCAGGTCTGTTAATTTGCCGCTCTCAATTTTCGGTTCGAGTGGTGAGCTTCTAGAGCGATTTTGGTAGTGTTTGACAATTCACACGGCTATTCGTAATTGCTGCTTCTCTGTTTTAAACGTTCTCTGACGAAGGCTCAAGCGAATATGTATCCAAAGAGCAAAGGAGAATGACG
>NW_023467149.1:0-6857 GCF_013731165.1 Rhagoletis pomonella
ATAAGCTTGATCAGGGAATGCTTAGTGCCGGGAAGAGTTAAATTGCATGAAGAGAAATGTATTTACTATGGATTAAATATGTCTGAATTAAAAATTGTTGGTAAAACCAAGTGTAACATTGAAGTTCTTAATAAACACGTTTTGATTGAACTTATGGTGGTCCCTAATGAATCGGTTGGCTGTTCAGTTGTGTTAGGTAGAAATTTTATTACGGCTAGTAATGCTAAACTAAAAATTGGTTCGGTAGAATTTATGAATCAAAGTGAAAATACTGGTGTGGAAAATTATTGCGAAGGTCATGTTGAAAATGTAAAGGAAAATGATAACGTACACAAAGAAATAGATGCGGCTATAAGAGAGATTCTGACAATTGAGGTGCAGGACGCAAACAAAGTTGAGTATGTGATAGGACACGAAGTTAGTGCTAGTAATAAAAAACGTTTCGAAGATATGTTTTACAAAGAGTATATACAGGCAGTTAAACCAGAAGTGCCCGCGGTTAAAAAAGAGATTCGCCTAGTTTTAGAAAACAATAAACCATTTTACTGCGCGCCTAGAAGATTGTCATATAGTGAAAAAGCTGAGCTACAAAAGATACTAGACGAGTACTTAGAAAAAGGCTATATCCGTGCCAGCGACTCCGAGTTCGTTTCCCCAATAGTACTAGTGAAAAAGAAAACGGGCGAGCTCCGAATGTGTGTTGATTATAGGAAACTAAATAAAGTTACTGCGAAAGACAACTATCCTATACCGTTGATAGATGATTTGTTAGATAGATTAGCAAATATGAAATTGTTTACAAAGCTAGATCTTAAAAACGGATTTTTTCATGTGTACGTGGAGGAACAGTCCGTAAAATATACTGCGTTCACAACACCCCTAGGACAGTTTGAGTTTCTTAGAATGCCATTCGGTTTGAGAAATGCCCCAGCAACTTTCCAAAAGTTCATAAATAAAATTTTCGCGGACATGATACGTAGTGGCGAAGTTATTATATACCTAGATGATATTATGGTTGCAACGAAAACCTTGGACGAGCACATTCGTGTTCTAGAGAAAGTTTTTCAACGTTTAGGGCAGAACAAGTTAGAGTTACGGCTGGATAAGTGTGAGTTCCTTCAATCAGAAATTTCATATCTGGGTTATTTGATTACTGGTGAAGGCATTAGAGCTGACAAGAAAGGAGTTCAAGCTGTAGAAAATTTTGCAGTGCCAACAAAGGTGCAGGAAGTACATAGTTTTTTAGGGCTCTGTTCGTACTTCCGCAGATTTATAAAAGATTTCTCGATAATAGCAAAACCGCTCTATGACCTATTAAAAAAAGAAGAAAAATTTACGTTCGGTCATAAAGAAATGGAAACCTTCGATATACTTAAAAGAAAGTTGGTGGAATCTCCCTTGTTAGCTATATATGATCCCAGCGATGCCACCGAACTTCACTGCGACGCAAGTGCGCTGGGTTTTGGGGCAATATTATTTCAGAGGAAAAAAGATAAAAAGCTGCACCCTATTTTTTATTTCTCAAAACGCACGACTAACGTAGAGTCCAAGTATCACAGCTTTGAATTAGAGACGTTGGCAATAATCTATGCGTTGAAAAGATTTAGAGTTTACCTACAGGGTATCAAGTTCAAAGTTATTACCGATTGTAACTCTTTGACATTAACGCTTAACAAAAAAGACATTAACCCACGCATTGCAAGGTGGGCAATGGAACTTCAAAACTACGACTACGAACTAGAACATAGGACGGGTAAAAAGATGCAGCACGTCGACGCGCTTAGTAGAGTAAACAATATACTGACTATCCATTCAAATACGTTCGAGGAGAACTTAATCATATGCCAAAACAGAGATGAAAATATAAAGCATGTTAGGAAACAATTAGAGACGGCTGAGAATAAGCACTTTGAGATGAGAAACGGTATAGTTTACAGAAAGAATAACGATAACTTATATTTCTATGTACCAGAATCGATGGAAAAACACGTCTTATACAAATATCATGACGAGATGGGTCATGTCGGGGTTGACAAGGTCGTAGAAACAATAAAGAAAAGTTACTGGTTCCCAAGCATTAGGAAAAAAGCAGTTGTTCACGTTGAAAACTGCTTGAAGTGTATAGCGTTCTCTACGAAACACGGGAAAAAAGAGGGGCACCTTAATATGATTCCAAAAGGAAATAAGCCGTTTGAAATGGTACATGTCGACCACTATGGTCCCATTCACAGTAGTAGTACGAAATATAAACACATTCTAGTAGTAATAGATGGGTGTACGAAGTTTGTCCGGCTATATCCAGCAAAAACTACAGCATCAAGAGAAGCAATAGCATCATTGGAAGATTATTTTCGAGCGTACAGTAGGCCAAGATGTATAGTGTCTGATAGGGGAACTTGCTTCACGTCCAATGATTTCGAAAATTTCTTAGAGGCAAATAATGTGCAACACATAAAGATCGCAACAAACTCTCCTCAGGCGAATGGACAAGCCGAAATTGTAAATAGGAGCCTAGGACCGATGATAGCAAAAATAGTTAACTCAGAGATTAATGTCAGTTGGCAAAATGGATTGGAAGAGGTAGAGTATGCAATGAATAACACAGCACATAAAGCGATTAACGAACATCCCAGCATAATGCTGTTTGGGGTTAGGCAAAAGGGGAAGGTATTAGATACGTTAAAAGAAAATGTATTAGAACCAATGCAGGAGCCTGACCCCAGATCCATTAGGGACATTAGGCAACAAGCCGAGATAGTGCAACAAAAAGCCCAAAAGTATAACAAGGAGTACGCAGATGCTAAACGGCTACATCCGCGTAAGTTTAAAATCGGAGATTATGTGGTTATAACAAATTCCAGTTCTCAAGTAGGATCTTCAAGTAAGTTAGTACCGAAGTTTAGAGGGCCATACAAAGTAATGAAAATCTTAGAAAATGATCGCTACTTAGTAGAAGATGTTGAGGGCTTCCAACAAACACAGATACCGTATAAGGGCACCTGGTCAGTTACAAATTTAAAACCTTGGTTCCATTGTGAAACTAGAAGTATGAAAGGATGTAACAGATAGTGCTCTAAATATGTAAACGGCGTAGAATCAGGAGATTCTAGTCGTCAGGATGGCCGAGCTGTAAGCATAAGCATGTATGCATATTGACTAACAAGTACGATGTGTAACTAGCCCTTAAGATATTTTGTAATTGTGTTTACACCTTAAGTTATGTGTCTAGACCTTAAGATTTGTTTGTTTTGTTAAGAGCGTGGGTAACCACCATTTTGACATTGAATAAAGAAATCAGAATTAGAGTGACTACCAAGGGGCACCGAAATTGCGCATATGGAAACTGTGCATTTAGACATTATTTCGGTTTCAACCGAAACTGTGCATGTATGCTTTATTTCGGTTTTTACCATATGCATTATTTCGGTTTTAAACCGAAACTGTGCATGTATGCATTACTTCGTTTTTTTTCATATGCATTATTTCGCTTTTAAAACGAAAGTATGCATATGCATAATTTCGGTATTTTCTCATATGCATTATTTCGGTTTTCAACCGAAACTGTGCATGTATGCATTACTTCGGGTTTTTCATATGCATTATTTCGGTTTTCAACCGAAACTGTGCATGCATGCATTATTTCGGTTTTTGTTATATGCATTATTTCGGTTTTCAACCGAAACTGTGCATGTATGCATAACTTCGTCTTTCACAAATGCATTATTTCGGTTTTCATCCGAAACTGTGCATGTATGCTTTATTTCGGTTTTTGCCATATGCATTATTTCGGTTTTGAACTGAAATTGTGCATGCATGCATTATTTCGGTTTTTGTTATATGCATTATTTCGGTTTTCTAACGAAAGTGTGCATATGGATAATTTCGTTTTTTCTAATATGAATTATTTACTTCTACTTAGTAAGGGTTTTAATCCCTAAGCGCGGCTGAAAGCCGCCTACGCAGAGAAAAGTTCTGCGCAAAAATACGTCCGCCCTTCTTTTCCGGCAATACAGAAAGGAGAATTCTACTTAGTAAGGGTTATAATCCCTAAGCGCGGCCGAAGGCCGCCTACGCAGAGAGAAGTTCTGCGCAAAAATACTTCCGGCCCCCTTTTCCGGCAACACAGAAAGGAGAATTCTACTTAGTAAGGGTTATAATCACTAAGTGCGGCCGAAGGCCGCCTACGCAGAAAGAAGTTCTGCGCAAAAATACTTCCGGTCCCCTTTTGCGGCAACACAGAAAGGAGAATTCTACTTAGTAAGGGTTATAATCCCTAAGCGCGGCCGAAGGCCGCCTACGCTGAAAGAAGTTCTGCGCAAAAATACTTCCGGTCCCCTTTTCCGGCAACACAGAAAGGAGAATTTTACTTAGTAAGGGTTATAATCCCTAAGCGCGGCCGAAGGCCGCCTACGCAGAAAGAAGTTCTGCGCGAAAATACTTCCGGTCCCCTTTTGCGGCAACACAGAAAGGAGAATTCTACTTAGTAAGGGTTATAGTCCCTAAGCGCGGCCGAAGGCCGCCTACGCAGAAAGAAGTTCTGCGCAAAAATACTTCCGCCCTTCTTTTCCGGCAACACAGAAAGGAGAATTCTACTTAGTAAGGGTTATAATTCCTAAGCGCGGCCGAAGGCCGCCTACGCAGAGAGAAGTTCTGCGCAAAAATACTTCCGGCCCCCTTTTCCGGCAACACAGAAAGGAGAATTCTACTTAGTAAGGGTTATAATTCCTAAGCGCGGCCGAAGGCCGCCTACTCAGAAAGAAGTTCGTTTTCATGTATGCACTATTTCGGTTTTTGTCATATGCATTACTTCGGTTTTGAGTCGAAACTGTGCATGTATGCATTACTTCGGTTTTTGTCACATGCATTATTTCGGTTTTGAACCGAAACTGTGCATGAATGCATTACTTCGTTTTTCTCATATGCGTTATTTCGGTTTTCAAACGAAACTGTGCATATATGCATTATTTCGGTTTTTTTCATATGCATTATTTCGGTTTTCAACCGAAACTGTGCATATATGCATTATTTCGGTTTTTTTCATATGCATTATTTCGGTTTTCAAACGAAAGAGTGCATATGCATAATTTCGGTTTTTCTAATATGCATTATTGCGGTTTTCAACCGAAACTGTGCATATATGCATTATTTCGGTTTTTTTCATATGCATTAATTCGGTTTTCAACCGAAACTGTGCATCTATGCATTATTTCGGTTTTTTTCGTATGCATTATTTCGGTTTTTTTCATATGCATTATTTCGTATGCACAGTTTCCATATGCACAATTTCAGGGTGCCACTACCAACCAGACTAGACGTGTGAATTTATTGAAGGACCCAAACTAAGCGTTTTCAGAGGCAAGAAAACTTGAAACGAATTGACCGTACGGAGGTATCTGTACTCTTCCCCTCTCTTCTCACCTCCTTCGCCTACGAACGAGCAGACTTGAAAGCCTGAAAGGGGACTAAATAAATTTTATGATTTTAAACTTAAAATTTTTTTAACTTTTAGGGTCTGACAGCCGCACTCAGAAACGTTCCTTAAATAAGCTCTAACAGGCACTTAACTAATGATCGTTAAATCAGTTAATTAATGTTTCCTCTCAGAGTCAAAAATTATGAAATGAAAAATTTAAGTATGACTCCAGTTTCGGCCTCTTTTTGTGGCATCATTCACTTTTTTCGTTCAGTTTGAAATCAAATAAGTACTTATATCATTTTTTGCGCACTCCCTCAACAGTCGCATTGGCTGAGTGAGCAGAGCACTGGCGTGCCATTCGGGAGATCCGAGTTCGGGTCCTACGGCAGGGAAATTTTATTTTTCCTTTTTTTATTTATTTTATTTTCTTGTTAAATTTTTAAAAACTTATTTTATTTATTTTTTCCTTTTTTAATCTAATTTTATTTTAATTATAAATTGTGCAATATTTTTTAAAAAGGAAACTTTATTTCATTTAAATTTTACAATCTGTTTGCTAAAAAAAGCCAAACCACTAACAGGGCAATTCTGGCATCTGTCTTTCAACTCATCTCAGTCCTTCGAAAGACAAAAGTCTTTATATTCCTGCAACTATTTTGAAAGCTCTTTTATGTATTGCGGATGACTAATTGAAAGATGTGCTAACGAGAGTTATTCTATTTATGGTTAACAATACGTTTTTTTTTTAACGCTAAACGAAATTAAAAAATATTTTCTTTTTAAACAAGAAAAACTAAAAACTTGGGAAAATGAAAGTGAAAAATGAAAAAAGCTAAATCAAAAAAGTTTCTAAACATAAAAAAATAAAAAAATATTTATTTTTTACATTCAACAATTTTATAATGAGCTCGAGGCCATTTTTAAATGAAAAATTTATTGTGGAAAAGCAACAACAATTTGAAAAAATGGTAGAAGTGATAGCTATTTCGGAAATCACCACATTTCCTCATCAGACTTCTTTCTTTTTCATTTAAAAATGGCCTCGAGCTCATTATAAAATTGTTGAATATAATTGTTAAATGGCCAAAAAATAACAAAAAACAAATATTTATTTTTTAAACAATAAAGCTTACAAATTAAAAGAAAAAAATTTTATGAAAAAATAAAAAAAAACCGTAGCCGAGGATTGAACTCGGATCTCGCGAATGGCACGAAAAGTGCTCAGCTCTCTGGGCCATTGCCACTGTTACAGCAACGTTATCGAAATTGAAATTTATTGGAAACAAACAAAAAATTTCAAAATCATGCGTTAAAGAGTTTAGTAAAGGGTTTTCATTACTTAACTTTAATGTTCATTAAATGCCGTTAACGAGTATTTAACTGACTCGGAGAGGAACTTTTTTCAAATCGTTACTGAGGAATTCTTTAAGTAATCATTAGT